>NW_020955631.1:418616-550188 GCF_003031625.1 Empidonax traillii | reverse complement strand
GGTTTATTAGAAAAAGAATCTGCAGTTTTTGGGGGATTCTTACCATGAAGGTCAAAAAAACAGGGACAAACATCATCTGTGGATAAACTCACTGTAAACCAAATACAGACACATGACACTGGCAAGGAAAGATGAGTGTTATTTATCAACTCTCCTTTCATAAATAAATGGTTCCAGTTTACAATACACTTAAACCACATGTGCACTAATATTCAATATTCACAACAGAACTTGCTAGTTCAGTGCTTCTTAATCCTTAATTTTTGTAAGCTGTCAGCAAAAGTCAGCATATGGAAGAACCTACCTAAGCATTGTTCTTGTATATTCAATAGTAACCAGTGAAGGTCACTGTATTCCTAAAATGCATTCGACACCAGCTGACAATGAGGTTTATCAAGTGTTAAAGGCATCCTGCGTTGCCATTATTAATCCTGACTCTTCTGCCAGTCCACTTTAATCTCTCCCCTTCCACCTCAGTACAGAATCCCACCACAAAAAGAAAAGACAGCTGCTTTTTGGCACATCATGTCAGGGGGATCTTGAGTCACTAAATTCAGCATTATAGGTTTTTTTCCCTACCCTACAGTCAGCAGTTATTTAAATACTATTTTGGATTTTATTATTTTAAACATATCATAACATTGTGTTTCACTCTGTAAAGCACTTCATTTTTTACAATCATTTCTCAGAGCTCCATATTTGTTTTAATATAAGGTCTGCAGAAAAAATAGGAAGTAAAAACACCTTAAACTTATACTGCTTTCTAAAATACTTAACTACCTACTCCAGTCAATTTCTAAATAAAGAAGAAACTGGCTAAGACATTAAGCACAAAACACTTTTAAACAGAGGTAGTTTTATTAAATTTATTTTATATTTAACACATTTTTTCAATGTTTCAAAGTTCTTCAATTTTTTTATTCTGTAATACTCGTCACAATGTTTCTTGGCTTCAATGAAGAGCAATTAGTTGATTTTTAACTTCTCAATTGTTTGTTTTCTTTTTTTCCCATTTAAATAGAAAGCACTCAAAGCAATTACGATTGTGGCCCTCTGCCTGTCAGAAAAGCAACACCAGAATAATGCCTATTCACTCAGTAACAGGTACTGAAAATTCTTTTCCAGGTTTAGGAACCTACAATTTGGTAAAGTGGCTTTTCAATATTGTACATAAATCACTGCTGTAGAACTTAGGCACTTTGATGCTTAGGTAACTACTTGCACTGCTTGTCATTCTCTTAAGCCAGTCACTGTAAACCAGCTGAAGTCCACGATTTTGAAGAACTTGCAGGTACTCTCTAAATCTTACGCTACATAAAAACACCGCATTAATGACTACGCACTTTGCTACCTCACTTTGTCACTTTGTCAACTACTTTACTTGAAATTTTTGAAATGCCAAGAAAATGAAATATCTACCAAAGGGACCAAAGAAATTGTTGAAATGCAGGCACAGCAGCGTCAGAGAAAGCTCTGCGTTAACTCCAAGTGCTGCACAGAAACCAGTAACAAAAGTTCTGCTGTTCCATGGAGTGTGCAAATGCACTGAGGTAGCATACTTAAAGCTGAACTACTTGAACTAGTATTGTACTGAACTGGTACACTAAAAGTCTATGGATGCATAGTGCCCAGATTAAATTGATACAGACGTCAGATGATGAAAAGCCACACAACCAACAGTCCTGACACAGATGCCAGACAACAAGTGGAGAGGTAAAACTACTTTTTAGGTAAAAGTAGTAGCTTAGAAAGTAAAAAGTGGAACTAAACTGCATTTCTGACTGCAGTGAAAAACACTGTGATGGGAATTACACACATGACAGAAAGAGAAAAATAATAAACACACAAAATCCAAAACTAGATGCTAACAAACACCTAATTGTTGAGTACAGAAACAGCACTGATCATATAGAGATCATTAAACAAGTAAGTTGCATGCAAGTAGAAATGATGATTGTGGAATGTCTCTGACTACAGAGAGGCCCCGAGATAAACAAGCAAAAAAAAAAACCCCAACAACTCCTTCCCACTCCTGCCCCTCAAACAACAAAAAGTACATGTTGGAAGGTGTCTGTGCCCTACATTTGGTCACGCTTTCATATTTTTCTCAGTGATCAGTTCTTCACAAACAAAACCAGTAAGCACATCCTAAATTGTACCTCTCGTAATAAATCTTTAGAACAGTAATTTACCAGACTGTAATTTCTATTAATACCTGCAAAATATAAACCCACAGTACTATTTCAACACATAAATTACTAGTTACACTTGAATTGCGGACAATCCAGTCTTGGACTACTCTTAAAAATTACATCCATCTTTCCAAGCCTTTAAGCCTTATTAACTAACAACAACCGTAAGATTCTCTTAGAAAGCCTATTAGACCATGACTGAAGTCCAGGTTAACAGCAATACTGTAACACTAGGATTTTACACCATTTCATTAGGTAATGCTTTTTGTGTTTTATTTATTGTTACCATTTGTGACTGTGCCTGCACCTCTGTGTTCAGATCATGACTTCCTATATTGTTCATAACACTATACTACAGGATATAGATGAAATACAACTAATATACAAAAAAAAAAAAAGTCTTGGAACATGTTAAAACCTACTGCTGAACCATGATTAAGTCTGAACTCTTGTTAGTTTGCCATGACGCATAAACTAAAAGAGCAAGAATTTTTACATGCCTAAGTGACCAAAGTAGGCCTCAACATTGAACCCTCTCTTCTGTTCCTCCACTCCTTCCTAGACAGAACCTCTTCCAAATAATAGGAAGCTGTTTGAAGACAAAAGGAGTTTTCACTCACTTAGAACAAATAACACGGTATATTTAGAGAGGACATACTGATGTCCCCTACATTTCCTAATATTGCATTGCTTTGGGGTTTTTGTTTTGGGGTTTTTTTTTGGGGGGGGGGGGGGGGGAAGAGGATGCTTTCTCAAAAATAACTTCAAGAAACAACCTATTTCCAAAAGTTGTAAGATTTAAAAAATACACAATAAAAATTTTCTTCAAAGAAACCAGGGGTATCAAAGGGATAGGGGGATATTAAGCTACTTTGCCTAACAAAGCTGAATAAAACAGCCTGCAGGCGTCCTCCTGCCGTGACCATCTATTATTAACAAGCACATTGCTACAACACTGAATAAATACACAGGAGCCCCACAGCCTGAGGAGATGCACCCACAACCAGTGGTGTCATTTTCTAGATGCACTTACCTTATAACAGACAAAGTATAACGAAGTGGTCAAAACAAGGAGGCTTGGGAAAGTAACAGGAAAGGAAAGGTCTGCTGGGAAAGTTAACGTGGAATATACAGAGATGTGTGTATTACTATTGTTCCACATGATACTGCAATTTGTAAATAATTTCTAAAACCAAAGTTCTTGGAAGCTCTTGCTGACATGAATATTTAAGACCTAGGATAACCATATTTTTCTCCCAAACACAGCTTCTCAGTGCAGAATCACAAGTATGGTGGAGTTCAAAAATAATCACGCAACCAAATCACGCTTCCCATTACCCAATTTCAACTATTTCTCAATTTTGATGTGTTAAAATGAACCCATATACCAAGGACTACAAAACCAACGTGACTAAGCAATTCAAGTACAAAAAGTAGAATCTCTACAGTCCACAAAAAAGCTATTTCCTTCTCTTTTGCAGATCAGAATTTAGGTATTCCAATTAATAGCATAAATGTGTTAAATGCGAAAAGTTCACAAAATTTTTTTAGCTGTAGTTTCTCATAAAGTATTATCTTGAAGCTAGTTATATGGCAACATCCCTTTCATCATCAGATATCTCTTTAAATACATAGTTTGCTTACTTGCTAATTAATAGACGGCCTTTGCCCTGTCTTTCCCCAACCATACCTCCTTTCTCACAAAGGAGAAAAAGTAGTATGTCACACAACAACAACAACAAAAAGATAAAATTATTGTGATGCTATATCCCTACTATTTAAATTTCAGCAAACACTACCTGAAACACCAGGCTTTTGCTTTTTTTTTGTTAGACATCATAAATTTAAACTTTGCTGGCTTCAACGAATAATTAAATTTTCAAAAAGTGCAGGTAATTAAGACTACCAAAAATTAAAATTGAGTAAGAAGTCAGCAATTACAGACTGCATGTATTTTACCAGATCTGCAAGGGACTCTAATTAAACACATATTAATTGCCCTAATCTTCTTAGGCAAGTAATAAATTGGAAGAGCTGATTAATGCACTGGATTTAGTTCAGCTTGTTAAATCTGACACCCTGGCAAAGGAAGACTATCTTGAAAAGCTCTTTTAGCTAAGTAATTGGAATTTTACTCTCAGTAATTTGCCGTTCCATAATAAGAGCTATTTAGTATATTGACTCTTCATCAGTGTTTTTTTTTAATACATACTGGTTATATTTAAACAGTACCATTATGCTGCTCATAAAGATTATGGAAAATTATGAACTTTGACCTTTACTGTCCATCAAAAGTCACTTTCACTCTGAACACAAATTAGTATCTTTCCTTGTAGGCTATAAATCCTAATTAATTTTAATTCTAGAAGCTGCTAATAACATTTTAGAAAGTCCATACGGACACATTAAGTCCTCTATACAATTCATAAAGCCAGCAACTAAAACAGTTTTCAATATTAAATAACTGCTGATGACTGCTGGAATGCAATGAAACACCATTATCCAATGAGCTTCAATTTTTTTCTCTCGTTTTTACCTATTTACATAAACACTTCTGCACATACACTTACTGGCACTCAATCACCTGACAAGGGAGCAAAACATTTTTGAAATAGCCATAAAGCAGTATCAGCCAGTTAAAAAAAAAAAAAAAACAAACAGAGAAGTTTGGAAACCTGCAGGTGGGAATTTTAAAGGTCTGATTTTACTCCTAGATTGTAACATGGAAAGATGCATGAAGTTCTACTTAAAAATAAGCAGCTGTGGACTAACAGAAGTAAATACCTTCCCCACTAAAGAAAAAGCAGCAAGTATAGAACAGGACATCAGAAACTTTCATAATTGAAAAATGTTTTGAAGTATCCCACAAAAGTTGAACAGCTTTTCATATGTCCTAGAAAACACGGACTTGTATGAAGCCTTTCACGTGAAGTATCTCAGAAAGTCATATGCATTCTCAATCAAATTTCAGTTTGAAAAAAAAGTCCTAAATATAAAAATATCTCCCTGCCTTCAAATTTTTATTCTGTACTCCTCAGAGCTGACATTTCATATTTCTTCTCTAAAACCTGTAACCTCCAGTGTCTACATTTAAGATCTGTTACTCTTCTGTTAGGAAAAGATTATGTGCATACATCTCAAAAATCAGTGAACCTAAAACCTGTCCTTTGTTCCTTAGGTGAAATGTAGTATCAACTTAGGAGTCAGCCAGACATTCCTTTTAAGCAGCAGCATGATTTTCACAACTGAGTTATAATAATTTTATTATACACAAATACAAAAAAAGCTGATCAGATAATACTAGAGGATGGGTAAGTCATGAAAAGAGATATTAAGGTACCTCAAAGAACTACTGTTAAACTTGGATGTCTCGAATATTTCCTACCCATTCTTCATGATGCAGTACGATTTACTGCTTATCACTGAGGTCGCCAGCACAGGAAGGACATTGACCTGCTAGAGCAGGTCCAGAGGAAAACACCAAGGTAATTAGAAGGATGGAGCATCTCTCCTACAGCGAAAGGTTGAGAGAATTGGGTTTGCTTGGCCTGGAGAAGAGAAGGCTTTGGGATGACCTAACTGCATTCTTCCAGTACCTAAAGGAAGCCTCCAAGGAAGATGGAGAAAGAATATTTACAAGAGCATGTAGTGACAGGATAAGGGGGAATGGTATCACATTGAAAGAGAGTTGGTTTAGATTAGATATTAGGGAAAAATTCTTGATTGTGAGGGTGGGGAGGCACTAGGACAGGTTGCCCAGAGGAACTGTGGATCCCCCTTCCTTGGAATTGTTCAAGGCCAGGTTGGATAGGGCTCTGAACAACTTTGTGTAGTGGAAGGTGTCCCTGCCCACGGCATGGAACTAGATGATCTTGAAGGTCCCTTCCAACCCAGGCCATTCCATGACTGGATAAACAGCTGGCACTCAATTTCAACTCTCATCCTCAGTAGTCTTATGAAGGAAACAGTACTTTCCCTTCATGATTATGAGTTTAGTAAGTGCTATATTCTTTTTCCATTGGCTATTACTTACAACAAAAAGGTTTGGGCCTGTGCCTGAGGTTCCCATGTACTATTACAAGAAGTCATCAATTGCAAATCAATTCCAACTACTTTCCAGTTGATGGCATTGACCACTTAAGGATCTGTTAACTCTAGGTAGGTTATGACAAGAAATTCCACACTTGAACTTGAGGTCTCTAATACAAAGAACTTCAAGGTTTATAAAGAGATACAAGATGAGAAAAGCCCTCAAGTTTCAGGATTTGCATCACAAGGAAGGGAGAATTCGAATTCTAAACAAACTCAACTTCCTAACATAGTGTCAGTTTAGCGCTGCCAAACATTAACTTAAGTCCGAACTATGACAAATACTCAGTTTGTGACTTGACATCTTTTGCTCCCAAAGATGCTGAGTTCTGTCTCTCTTGAGAGAACCAAGCAATAACTCGAAAAGCAGGATTCTGTCAGAAGTCCATATCTCTTTTGTACAATTTGTTTGCATTTTTGTAATACATCACCCCCAAAAAATCTAACCCCCAAATTAAATTCTGGAAATAATAAAAATAGATAGAGCAATGAGCTAAATACACAGATTCTGGAAGTAAAAGGGAACACACAGCATGAAGTCATTAAGACCAGAGCACTTGTTAATCTTTAGTTTCAGTTCAGACAATATAATCTTCTGGTAAACTGAAATCACGTTGAATGCTAAAACCTACATTTTGTAAAGCAAATCAAAGACTGTAGAGACCTAGTTTTCTCCCCTACAGACTTTCTAACGAGACAAATCACAACCCCAAACCTTTGTTTTTTCATTACAAAAATCATTTTACATCTATCTTCTAGGCACTTTTCAACCATCTTTCTCCATATTTATCCAAGCAACACAAAACTTAACTTCAGCATTTCCTGTCAACATTAAAACCTAAAATCCTGACAAGCACATGACAAAGTCTTGTATTTGAAGATGCTATGTATTTAAATTTTCATGATATCACACTTTCCAAATGTTACAGGCATACAAATCAAATGTATGTTCTTACTCTTGCCAAAGAGCTTTCTAGAAAAAAAAAAAAGAACACCTACAAGATTTCCAGTTTTTAATGACTTATCTCTCCTTTCCTACATGTTTCTGAACTTCACATTCTTACGACCCTTGAAATTGAAACCTAGGAAAAAACGTTGAAGAGATTTCCATTAAATTCTTCAAAGTTTCCCAAGTAATATTTGTAAGCTGCAGAGACTGATAATAAACTACCGTTCCCCTTTCAACAACTTATTCTGCGCTCTAAATAGACATGCTATCTATACTAAAAGTCCTTCTGAAATACATGTTTCTGTTACTACCTAAACATTTCAGGTCTTATTGTTATTATATCAGTAGAAAGAAAAAAATTCTCTACATTTTATCTTAATTATGCTTGTCCTTAAAAAAAGGTGAAAACTGTAAGACTTAAATTTCATTTTTTCCCCTATGCGTCATATTCAAGACACCTATCACTTTAAAAAGGTATAATTATCACATTATTCCAAAAAATAAGGCAAATCTGAATTTTAGTAATTTTGGTCATTGTTCTTCTTAAGACATTTTTTTAAGTCTTTGTTTTTTGGGTAACTGGTGAATAAGAAGATGATACTTAGGCATAATTCAGAATTCCATGCCAATACATAATCTTCTTAGTTTCAGCAGATTTAATGAAGAAAAGTAAGGTAACCAGATGTAATATTTCCTTGATCACATATCACACAGGACTCGTGTACAGATCAGAATCTGCCCTCCAGTTTTTCAGGTTCACACATATAGACAGGTAAAGCAGTGTCAGACAGAGATACAACAATAATCCTGCAATATCTACTAACAAGAATACTGAATCCTGGGCTGCATCAAAAGGAGCCAGCAGGTCAGAGGACATGGTTCTGCTCTTGTGAGACCCCCACCTGGAATACAGCAAACAGTTCTGGTGTCCCCAGTATAAGCAGCCCACAGAACTGTTGGAGCAAATCCAGAGGAGGGCCATGAAGTTGGTAGGAGGACTGGAGCACCTCCCTACAAAGACAGGCTGAGAAAGTTGGGGCTGTTCAGTCTGGAGAAGAGAAAGCTGCATGGAGACCTCTTAGCAACCTTCCAGTATCTGAAGGGGGCCTACAGGGAAGCAGAAGAGGAACTCTTCATCAGGAACTGTAGTGACAGGACAAGGAGAAATGGGTATAAATTGAAAGAGGGAAAATTTAGGTTAGATTAGGAAGAAATCCTTTACTGTGAAGGTGGTTAGACACTGGAACAGCTTGCCCAGGGAGGCTGTGGATGCTCATCCCCCACCCTGACAGGGTTCAAACCCAGCTGACACATTGTACAAAGATATCAGAGACTAAAAACCATATTAGCTTTCTACTCCACCTGCAAGATGCTTCCTCAGAGAGCTGCAGACACATTACCTTCAAAAATACATGGAAACAAAGTCCCTTCCCAAAGGTGGGATTCAAAGAATATATGTGGCAGATACCAAACAATTTCATTAAATGCACGACTGCAAGGCACCCTTTTAAAATGAGAAGGATAAGAGAAACTAAAGGCAAGGGACAAAATTAGTTATTGGTAACAAAGAAAACTGTTGTTTGCCAAATGACTTGCAAATTAGGATTTCTTGTAGATTGTGGTCTGACTACTGTAATATGAAAACAATTAATTGCTTGCAGCCATGTAATTTCAACAGGGAAGAATGAAATACTAGAAACAGTCTACAGATTCACAGCCAAAGTTTCATTTTGCATCAGAATGTTACATTAACACTCTTTGGACCCAAAAACCCACTGTAAACTTACTTTTGTATTACATTCTGTAAGCTGAGCATCATACCCAATTCACTTTTCATCTTTTCTCTGTTGACACGGCACTCGGCCAAGTAGCGGAGAGCCTAAAAGAAAGAGGACCACAGCAAATCAGCAACACATCCAGTACGTTACCAGTCGCTTCTACTAGTGCACATCTGCAAAACATTCACGGTGGCACTTCTAGTAAGAAGAGCAAGCTTTATCTATCGTAAATATTAAAAAATTATTTTATTCTTATAAATACATAGAAAGCACAGAATATCTAATCTATGAGAAAAGGCTGAGAGACTGGGTTTGCTTATACTGGCTGAGAGTCTAAGGGACAATCTAACAGCTGCCTACAGCTACACAAGAAGCCTTTACAGAGATGATCAAGCCCAACTTTCCTCTACAGCAGCAGACAACGCAACAAGGGTGAGCAGCCCCAAATTGTAGCTTGGGTTTGAAGTCAGGTATTACAAAAAAATTCTTTCCCTCTGAAGGTAGTATAGCACTGGAACAGATGACCTAGTGGAACTGCAGAGTCAACGAGACAAAGCTACAACTGACCTGATTGAGTGCTGGTGACAGTCCCAATTCAAGCAGGAAGCTGAAGTGAATGACTTCCAGAAGTCCCTTCCAACAAACATTTATGTGACCTGAGATCTAAAGTAATTTTTATACATGATGCTTCTAATATAATTTCCATCAATGCTATCGGCTTCCCCAGTAGTAGAAAACTCAGCACCACCAAGTCTCTACTGTCCACAGAAAGAGGGCTACCACATGTATAAGCTTAGTTTGCTTAAGATTAGTTGCAATGCTCATCATATCACAAATAATCCATCACTCCGGGAACAAGAATGCAAATAGCAGCAAGCTGCTTATCTTACTGTTACCTAAACTGGGTATTTACACTTATTTGTTGCCCAAAATTTTGTTTATTTGACTTTGAAGGTAGATTCTTCACACAGTTTCACACTGCTGACCCCAGCTGGCTCCTGTATATCTGTATGATCCTCCTAACATAACATTCCCTTCCAGTTACAGTGTCAGTCCTCCTCTGCACGAGATACTTCTCTATAGTTTGTGCTGAAAAAAAGTTTTCTTAGAAGGAACTTCCAAAGGTGTTTTATTGATGCAGGTACAAGAACTGCACTTGCAAAATCCTGCAATACACAAATACAATAATTTATAAAACGGGTTTTGTGATATGTTTAGAAGTGCACTGATTCTTTAAATATAGTCATATAATAGCTACACTGCTCAGTAACTGCTTTAAAAATAACATGCTCCTTAATCCCTTCAGAAATAGAGAACTAATCACTTGAGGTGGTTTTTTTTTCCCAAGTCATCTTCAGCACATATTAGGTATAATTCACAAGACCATTTTATTGCCTTTTGAGAAACTCTGGCTGCTGTCTGGCATGATAAAAACTTTAGAAGTGATTTTTGTTATTTCCTGATGTGGATCAGTATCGATAGTTGCAGCCTATAAATGCTGTATATGCATTTATTATCTTACTTTTCAACTATGGGAAAATTAATAAATAAATAAATAATAGCTCTGAACTAACTTGCATACTATGAAATGTATCCTTATTTGTGGAACAAGTTTCTCATTTTTATTAATCTCTGGCAATTAGTAAAGGTACAATCCAGCTAGACAAAGACAAACCTATTCCCTTAATAGCTGATTTTTTGAGACAAAACACAGGCAGTCTCTTTTGTATCTGTTATATACTCTTAGCACACAAATGTAACTTCCACTAGAATAACATCAAAGGCAAAGTCGTGACACCAACTTAAGTGACCCAACTTTTCAACGTAAGGAAGTTCCTATTCCCCTGCCCCCCGCCATGGGAGATAAAAAGGTCTGAACCTTCCAAGAAGTGAGATCATTTATACTTATTAAATCCAGTATACTGAAAGCACAGGGAAGGTTACTGTTATGAACTTTGGCTCAACCTTTGTTCAGCTAAACACGTATCTATGTTACCTTTAAGGCCCACAAGTAAGTTCATCACAGCCAACAGGAATACCTCCACACTTCAATATAAAACACAACTGTTGTCAATTTTAATAACAAGAGGCATCTTTGATGGTTTTAAGTGAAATTTTAAGGTAGTTTCTTAACTTTCAAGTTCTATTTTTTAAAATTTTAGTCCAAATTTAAGAGGTAAAGAAGGCAGTATTGCCCAGGTTACTTCTCATCTTTTTAATTTAAATCATTCAAAACTCTTAGAATTTGAAGTGTATTATAAAGACTTCCTGAAATCAAGAGTAGAGAAAACTACAGAAAATATATATCACTTCTTGATCAGACAGAAGAAAAGCTGAGTTGTAACTGCACAGGAGGAGGAAAACACCTTCCCTGAAAGATTCTATAACATATCAAAAAAGTTAAACAGGCAATTATTATGATTCATAGAGATTATTATAATTTCAGGTAGAGAAATCCCAGAAAAGCATAATAATTGAAAATCAGCACTGTATATCCCTTTATAAGATATAAACTTGATGAAAGATCATTACATTTAATGATTCCCATCCTAACGGAAGCACCTTTTGACTAATTGGATGACTAGAAAAACAAAACCAAAGGGCTTTTCAGAACAGAAAAATACAAAATATGAAAACTGAAAAGTTATCAGTGAAGATTTTAAAAGCTACAGAACCTAAGCAGTTGAAGAACTCTGAACACAAGGAGTCTGAGCAGCAGACCAAAGCATGTTTTCACAGTAAACTGACCCATTTCTCATTGCAGCCTGGGTCCTGGGATCTAGCACAGTCTTCTCTAAATCCCAATTCTTAATAAACTCTAACTTTAAGTTATCCCTAAATGGAACAACCAAGCTGTGTCCCATTCTCACCCAACGAGATGTCCTTACAACACAACTTGAGTACTATCTGGGGCTGTGGAACCACACTGCAAACTGCACTAGTCCTCACCACTCTGACAAAGCCAGTCTTTTTTGTGTAGAGTTAGTTTTTGTAACATGACCACATGACTGATTTCTGAATCTCATGCAGGCTGTGAGAATACATAGCCCAATGGAACAGAAGAAGGAAAAAGACATCCAAACACAAGATCTTCTTTTAAGAACACAACCTAAAGGAAACCACACTGGAAAGAAAACCAATGCAACATATTCCCAAGTACAGTAAAGTCAAAGTTCTCTTACTCAAGGACACTGTAATCTGACAAGTGCTACAGCAAGGCTAACCTAAAGAACAATTAGCAGGATACAGGTTTCCTGAATTATGAGACCTTATTCCCAAAACCCAAAAGAATATCAGAGTCATTAAGCTAATTCCAAGAAGTCTACTAATATCTACTATGACAGCAACCCAAATGAAGAATAAAAAATTATGGTACAGAGATGTCACTCAGTGACATAAAGAATAATGTTTACTTGCATGTAAAAGTCAGAGTTCTTTTTTCTTTCACGTGATTTACAATTCAATAAGGACATAAAAACGGAAGAAAAAAAGAGCACCACATAAATTTCAGTAACTTGAAATCTTAAAAGTCTAATTCAGTTTTCAAATAACTCAATTTTGACTTTCATTTGTCTCACTTTTAAGCAATAAATGCACTTTAGATCAGTATTCAGATTCAGGATAAGAAACTGGGCCTTCAGTGTTCACGACTTAGAATGAGAAGAAACAGATGAAAGCAGGAACAAGTTGTATTAGACATCAATAGATTTTGGGTTGGCTGGTTCTTTGGGTTTTGAGAGGGTTTCATTTGTTTTTAATACCATGAGGGTGGTCAAATGCTGGAACAGGGTGCCAGAGAGGTTATGGAATCGCCATCCTTCATGGTGTTCAAAATCAAACAGGCACAACTCCGAGCTGTGATTTTAGTGCACTTTATTTGGGCATGGGATTGGACTACATAACCTCTGGAGGTTGTTTCTAACTTAAATTACCCTATGATTTGGGTTTTTTTGTTTTTTTCCACTGTGAATGTCAAATCACTGTGCACATTTACCAAGCTCCATGACTTCATCTTAAGAAAGAGATTTAAGGGTCCTTACCTCCCTCCACACAAAAAGTGAAATAGCTGTATTAGGGAAAAAATGCAAAGTGAATTAACATCTTGAAAGAAGTCAACCCTGGAATAACGTGTCATTGCTAAAAATTTTCTGGAATATATGTTTTTTAAAAAAATACATATAACGAATATCAACAAACACAAAACCAGGTGGCTTTTTTTTTTCCTTGTTTAATCAAACTGTTTAAACAGTTTTGTTTATAAGCTGTTTGTTTAAGCAGCTTGTTTAACAAAGTTTGAAAATGCCCTACCAACATACGAATTTATTCCCAGAATACTTACTAGTAAAGCTGAATGAACCACTGGAGGGTTGGGATGGTCCAAAAACAGAATAAGACCTGGCAGGCATCCTTGATCCTGAACAATGGCCCGTCTGTTCAAGGGATCAGCTGCTAGATCTCGGAGTTGGTTAACTACAGAGAGTGCATCAGGCTCCTCACTCATAGCAGAATTCATTTTTTCTGCACCATGCATACAAAATATACCTGCTGGTTAAAAAAAAAAAAAAAACAACCCAACTGTATTACTACTACCACAATACTTACTCTTAATTGAAACACAGATAAGAAAAAGCACAAAGGCACTGATTCATTCTAAGCAAAGAAGCATACAAGAAACAAGGACTAGAATTCTTAAAACATGGATGGATGGAATTGATCTTGAATGGATCTTGAAACTTGTAAACTGGATCTAAACTACCTATGCAGAGAAAAGGTATGTTTGGTTAATAAGATTTTTATTTGTTTCCTATATGTAATTTCAGACCAGTCAGCCTCTATGGGAGTATGTTTGTTTGTATTTTTTTTATACTATTGATAGATCTTTCCAGGAAATCCATTTTTTTTCACAAGGTACCCTAGAAGTCTGCAAACATACTTCTGTGTAAACAAATGTAAATTCAAAATACATATTTTCAAAGTAGTTTTGGCAATCAGCAAATTTTACAGAAAAAAAACCCCAACCAGAAAAGCCAGCAAAATACTAACATTTCATCCAGAACAGTGAACATAAAATGTTATTCTACATATGTGTGTATAAATATATATATATATATATACACACAAGATAACTACTGTAATGCCATACTTGAAAGCAAAAAGGGTTTTATAGGCTGGGTTTGGGGTGGTTTTTTCCCTTTTCACTGTCAATACAACAAGAGCAAGCAGGTCACGCCTTGCTCCAGCTGAAGCCCGAGCCACTAGATCAATTTCAAAGGAGACACATGTTAGCTTGAGGGTATCGAATTTCGCGGTTGTTTAATAATAACTACTTAACAGGCAACAAAAGCATAAGCTTACTCAGAGAAAATACTGTATCTTGGTGCAAAAAACTAGTTTCTTTCCTGAGACTGATTACGTGCCTCTGAAACTACTAAACACTAACTGTGCTCCTGGTTGCTGCAAAGTACCAGCTCATCCAAGTAACTTTCTTTAAGGCACAGAAGTGCAAGTAAATAAATACGTATTGTTAATTTGCTAAATAACTCGTTTTGCCCGAATAAAAATAAAACAAATTAAATTTCTAACGTCACTTTAACATCTCTTAACATCATTTGCCAACCAACTACTACTCTACAAACATCATTTAGTTTTTTCTCACCAAAGGTTGGCCTTTCAGCAACACAAATTAATCACACTCATTAAAAAAAAAAAAAAAAGAGCCACAAATGTGCATTTGGATTATGATTATTTCTGACATTTTTACAAAGAAAAAGTACTGTTAATCTCCAAGTCACTGCTTCTTCCTTCTGGAAAGGCAGTGCTAAAGTGAAAAGTACATGTCAATGATTAGTCTCCAGGCTATTTTTCTTGACTATCACAAGTCCAAGAGAGATCAACTAGGAGATACAGCAGCACAACCAACAAACAAGTTTGTATTTCCAAAGAAAACAATTCTAAATTAAAGAAAAAAAACCAACAACAAAACAAAAGCAAAGCAACTCTTGAATATTATTACTTTACATTGTTCACAAAGTAACTTATTCAAAACTTAAAAATTGAATCAGTGGTGGAGCTGGTGCCAACCAAAGTCTCTGAGTTCAAGTTCTGAATCCAAACACCAGATCATTCCCACAACTCTTTCTATCCCAATCATCTTTTACCTTTTTCTTTCTAATCTTCGAGGAAAAAAAAATAACAACAAAGAAACCAAATTTTACCCCCTCCTATCCCATTAGGCCACAGTCATCTGAAGGGAACCTACAAGAAAGCTGGAGATGGACTTTTTACAAGAGCATGCAGTGATATGACAAGTAGGAATGACTTCAAACTGAAAGAGAGTAGGTTTAGAATGGATATTGGAAAGAAATCCTTTGCTGTGAGGATGGTGAGGCACCGGAACAGGTTGCTTAGAGAAGCTGTGGATGCCCCATCCCTGCAAGTGTTCAAGGCCAGGTTGGATGGAGCTCTGAGTCTAATGGAGGGTGTCCCTGCTCACGGTAGAGGGGTTGGAACCAGAGACCTTTAAGGTCCCTTCCAATCCAAATCATTCCGTGCTTTTATGTTCTCCCAGACCCTTATCTATCTCTCCTCAGTCACAACTGCGGGGATACCTTAAGTCCTCACCATGACCTGCAAGAACCAATTTTATGAAAACTCGCCTCCTCCACCTCTGTTGGCGTTTTTTTATTAAGAACATTAAACTGCTTTAAAAGTTCTAAGAAGTTATCTAGAATTTCGGAGCCGGGCAGAACAGCGAGCCAGGTGTCGGCTCATCTCCCCTCCTCGTAGCTCTGGGATCAAACCCCAGCACATCGCAGCTCGCTCGCTCTCTTCTCTCTCTCTCTCTCTACTGCTCTGTGCCCCCTCTGGAGAGGCCCCCGGGGAGACAGCTCCGCAGCCCCGCACCCGCTGCCAGCGCCCCCCGAGCGGCCGAGCCCGCAGCCCGGCGGCGAACAGGCCCCGCGGCTCAGCTCCCGGCGGAGGCTCAGCATCGTGAGCTCCGGGACAGCGGGGGGAGCCTCGGCTGAACCCGCGGCCCTTCCCCGGCGCGGCCTGTTCCCCTCCCCGGCAGGGCCCTACCGTCGCAGAAGGAGTCTCCGGACGGCGGGACAGCTCAGCCCCGCGCCCCCATGTCCCGCGGGGCGGCGCGGCCTGCGAAGAGCGACGGTGAAGCCCGGGAAGAGCAGCGGGATCACCACTGGGAGCAGCGGCGGAACCAGAGCCCCGCACCGCCCGCCGGGCCCGCTCTGACCCGGCACCGGGCAGCACGACGCGCCGCGATTGGCCCAGCGCCGGGCGCGGCTCTCCCCCAATCGCTCTGCGCTTTGTTCCTGGAGGGACGCGATGCGCGCCGGGAGTTGTAGTCCGGGGACAGCAGTCTGGACCCCCCCCTCCCCCCACCCCCCCCCACCCGGCAGAGACGATGCTCCGTTTGGTTTTGTTTTATTGTTGGTTTGATTTTTTTTTTCCCCATAGGCAGTCACGTCGAGAAGCTGATTTTGCTGCTCAAGAAAAGTGTAACATGTACTGTAAAACAATATAGTGTGAATCACACCCGATGCTGCATGGAGACACAGTGCCGACTCCCCGTTTGGAAATCCGAAGGAGGTAGACCTCGACAATTAAATTTGTTTTAAAATAGAATCAAGGAATCGTTAGGCCTGGAAAAACCCTCTAACAGCATCGGGTCCAACATCTTGATCCTTTATTGAAGGTTTGGGTTCCCGTGCCCCCCAAGTTTTCCAAGCAAAGGTTTTCCATTTCCATATTCCTCCACTCGTCACCTTTGCCCTTATTTTGAAATGGTTGAGCAAAGTTCTCAGTAAAGTTTGTAAAGCTGGAAACACCCCCGAAGTAATCCTGAAATGAATTCAGCACGAGGAATCTCCCCTCTGCCCCGCAACCCACCCTGCGCCCTCTGAGTCCCAGGGATCCCGATCACCCAGCGGTCCTGGTGGTGCTTCCTACCAGGTTTTACCGGGACACGTCGGACGCCACCCAGGGAGCCCCGGGCGGCGCCGCAGCCCGCACCCGCCGGGAACAGCCCCCAGACACCCACCGCAGCGCCGGCTCGGCGGAGACAAGGGAGCGCCGCTGCCCTTCCCCACCGCCTCAGAAACACGGAATTAGGTTGGAAAAGGCCTCTGAGATCGCCAGAGTAGGACCTATGACCGAACACCACCGTGTCACTACCCCCCCAGCACTGAGTGCCACATCCAGTCTTTTCCTGAACACCTCTAGGGAGGGTGACTCTCTCCACTTCCCCAGGCATCTCATTCCAAAGTTTAATCGTCCTCTCTGTGAAGAAATTCCTCCTAATGTCCAACCTAAACCTCTCCTGGCACAGCCTGGGGCCACATCCTCTCATCATGTCACTAGTTGCCTGGCAGAAGAGACCGATCCCCAGCTGGCTACAACCTCCTCCTAGGTAGCTGTAAAGAGAAGTAAGGTCACCCCCGAACCCCCACGAGGAGATCAGGACCGACACCATGCCTCCATCACCCTCTCGTGGCCCCGCCCTTATCGGGAGGGGGTCCTGCTCACGTGACCTCGCGCGCTGCCCCGCCCCTGCCGGGTATTTCGCCTCACAGCGGACGCCCTCCAAGTCCCGCCTCCCGCGGGCACGGGCGCACCCACGATTGGCCAGAGCGGTGCCGAGGCGGGCGCGGATTGGCTGGCGGGGGCGGCTCGCGGGCGGCCGCGCGAGCAGCGGTGAGGCGGCGGCGTCGGCGGCGGCGGCGGGTGAGGCGCGGCGGGGTGGGGGGGACGGGAATCCCCTTCCCATGGGAACCCCTCTTGGCGCGGCCGATCTCGGGTGGGGGGCGGTGCGAGAGGGGACGGGGGGGGGAAGGAGGTGCGGCAGCGGTGCCGCTTGACCGGCGGTAGGTACAGGCCGCTGTCCTCGGGCAGGGCCATCCCTCCTCCCGCCAGGAGCGTGGCGGCGCCTGGGACTCGTCCCGGGCGGGGCAGGGCAGGTGCCAGGCCGCGGGAGCGGCTCGGGAGGCCGGGGTCGAAGCGGTCGCGCCTGCAGGCGAACTGCTGCGATAGGGGTGACGGGTCACAAGGAATAGTGTAAATAAAAGATAATCCAGGGAAAGCTGAGGGAAGCTTTTTAAGGAGGCTGTAAAATACAGGGTTGATGTATAGAGAGAAAATGAGCCTTAAGGAGTCTGGTGCTTTTATTTCCCTTTTCTTTAAACTTACTCTCCTTGCTTTTTACACCTTCAGTGATACTACTGCCAGGCTCAGGTTCTTCTGCAGTGGTCATAAATAAGTAACTTGCTGGACGCTTGTTTTCATTTTGTTTATCAAGCTGTTGAAATTCTAAATATTGAGCGTGAGTACATTTTGAATTCTGAAATCAACCGTAGTGCATTGACCTGGGCCTGACAGCGTCAGCAGGACTTCATTAACGTTATTTACATGCTTGTCCTCATGCAGCCGTAGGGCTCTGCAGCCCTTGTGAAGGCAAGACTTACAAAGACGAAATGAAAAGGAATTGCGTCTTCTGATCCCCACTGCTTTTTAGCTAGTTGATAAAGAGAAAAGAAGGCAGCTGAGTTATCTGCACATCATCTCTAGAAGTTCTAGTTAGTTGTTGCCGAATCCAAGTAACTTGCTTCGTAGGGGTCACTAGCTAAAATATGATTGCTGTGTGTAGGAACTCAACATTGTTACAAAGAGAGATTTCCGGGGGAAAAAATGGGTATTTAAAATGCTTTTTTTCAGACAAGCACACCCTCTTGTTAGTCAGATTTGCATGGTGGTGTTTCTCAAAGCTGTAGCAGAAAACCTGGTGTTCACAGCGATTACCGGAGAGGTCTGTCCGTCTGGCAGGGCAGTGTAGGTGTGTGGTTGTGTCTGTACCATGTAACACCACATGGTATATGGTGAAGGGTTTCAGTTACCTCTCAGTGGTATCACAGTACACTGTGCAGGTACGATCTCTGCTGAGCAAAGGCTTTTGATTAAACTAGTGCTGAAACATGGATTTATTTTTTTTCTCTGTCCTTAGTTGGCAGGATAGGTTAATGTGAGTGAGATGTGATGAATGCGGTTTTGCACTCTCAGGTATGCATGAAAATATGCTATATTTTCAAGAAAGTTTTAGCAAGTTCTGTTGCAAGTATGTATCATTTTCAATTCCTGCTTTAGATTTCACGCGGGTACTAGCTTAGCTAAGCCCTTGATTGTCTCTGCAGTATTCACTGACTTTTGTCTGTCTCTGCATATCTTTCCAAACAGGTGTTTCTGAAAGTTCTTGGGTGCTTTATTATTTGTGGCTTCCACACCAAAAAATAGACCTCTGTTTTTGGCTGTGTGACCTCTGACACTTAAGTAACTTGTAACTGGTCTGTGTCAGTTTGGGAGAGGATCTGGTCCTTTATCAGGAGATTGTTCCTGCCCCTTTGGCTGTTGCTGTGATAATGTTTTGTTGGCTTTATCTTTCTTTATTACTTTTTAAATATGTTTCCTTGTGGTTGTAATTTCATTAGATGAGCTTGGTTCATGTGTCAGTCTAAAAGACTGGGGAGATATGCTTGCCCTAGTTCTTGCTGAAATAATGAGGAGCCTGATCTTTTTGTGTTTGATTTTTTTTGTTGGTGGTATTCCTTTGAACACATGCTTCTTTGAAGATTTTGTGCTTCTTTATGTTATACCCTTTCAATATAGAGACTAGAGCTTTAATTTTTCAGATTTCATGCCCTTTTTTATTCTTTGTTAAAGCTGATCTGCTCCATCAAGCACATTAAGTCATTCTCTTTTATTTCTGTGTGGATATGAAGTGAATGAGAGAAACTTACTTCAGTAGGAAAAAAATGAACATCGTATTTCTTTTTAAGAGTGAGAACTTATGCTTTGAAAGGGACTTGAACAAATATGGAAAATATACATAGAAGAGTTTCAATTTGAAAGCAGTTGCATCTGATTTCTCTTTCTTTTCATCTCTCATGTGTAGGACTCACTAAAAAGCCTGGCAAAGGGCTCCTGTTTCTTATTTACTGAATGTTATGCCTTATGTGTACAGACTCCAAAGCCTTTATATTTATTTAATGAGCATTTTGTAATTTAAAAGTGGTATTATCTCTCAGCTTTGTAGACTTGATATTTGATACAACAGTATTGAATGAAACCTGCAAAAGTGGTTGGGAAGAGTAGGGGCAAAACAGAGCTCAAGGAGGCTAAAATGAGGATCCCTACACTTGGAAATGTAGACCTCCTAATTTCTAAACGAGGGAATTCCTGCCTGTTTCCATATCAGAAAGAAAGTTCTTCAGCATTGCTAATTTTGAGGTTTCATTTAAATGAACCTGTGAAATTCCAATCCCTTTGTGCTTTGTGCAGTGAAATGTAATACTTTGTGCTGTTCTTCAAATCTCTTGGTAATCTTGTCTGTGACTGCTGCTTGTGCTTGTAATAGTTTTGCTGAGGCAGAGCAGAAAGACCAATTTTTATACCAATATTACTATTACTCAGGGCTCTTTATTGTAGTAATTGAGTTGTGGAAATTCTAGGGGAATTCAACTACTACTATTTTTAGTGTAGGTAGCACCAAGAAAATAGATGATAAATACCCCCAAGATCAGTATTTTAAAAGAGGTATTGTTACTAAAAGCATTAACATTAACTCCTGCTTCTGAAATTGACATGTATACAAAGGAGGAGAGAAAAATTTGCTAAAACTTCCATTCTTGCTGTCCAGCAGTTTCTTTTGGAATGAACTCTGTCTGTTCTTGGCACATAAACCAATTGTGAAATATCTAAGTTTGGTGAAGAAAGGTGTAATGCAATATAGCCTGGAAGAAATGAGGAGGAAGTTTGGCTGGGGATAATTCTGTAGAACTAATAATTTTATAAAAATATCAAGCTGATTTACTTAGAAGCCTTTTCCATTTAGATAACAGATTAGCTGGAGATTGTTCAAACATGGTGGTTTTCCTTAGTACCATAAACTAAGGAAACTAATTCAGGAACTGGGTGGTACTCTGCACTCTTACAGACTGATTTCAGTCACTTTCTGCTGCAAAAGCAGGCAGGTCATTCACAAGAGCAAGGCATTGATGACCCCAGTCTTAGGTACTTGAAGTATTTAGGCTACAGAGTTAAAAATCACTTACAAAATGAACAATAAATATTAATTTTACTGAACTATTTGTTTTGTTCAATGCATGCCCTTTTGTGCTTTGTCATCAGAGTCTTAAAACCTGGAATTATCAAAGGGCACCTTAATGTTTTAGGGCAGGATAAGTGTTTTGGACTATTTCCAATGCTTTATGTCATCATGCTCCTTTTGTTCCTGGATCTTTTGGACCTCACTGAACAAGTTTCTAAAATTAATCACTAATATTTCAGAAATCGCTTTGGCTGGTTTCTGTACTTTGCAAGGTAAAAATCTCTAGATACTGTTGTCCTGGATATTCATAACTTTTCAGAGCTATCTGTAAACCATTCTACCATCTGTCTGTCTTTTCTGCCATCCTCAAGTTAAAACACTGAATATACTGACTGTCCATATCTCTCGTTGATTTCTCTCCTCTCCTGTTACATTGTGCTGTATCTCTTGTCTCTTACTGCCAATACCTGGGTAGGACTTCTTTTATGTCTGTAAACTGGAACCCATTTTGTACCTTAGCCTTTTTTAGCTTACTACTTCATATTTATACTGTTCTGTCATCCTCATATTATGCTACTTTTTTTCTACATCTGATTTTATGCCTTTAATTGGTTGTTTTGTCAGTTTTTGTGTTGGTCCTTTACCTCTTTGCCTTTAAATTTCTTAAATTCATGGAAACTTTCTAAACCTGCTCTGGTTTTCTCAGAGAAAGTTCTAACACTCTGTTTTTACTTCTGTCCCAATTGTTTCTGTTATTAAAGACTGGGGCTTCTCAGTGGATCAGAAACAAAATAAGACCTTTTCTTCACTTCCTGAAACAACACATGACTCTGACTTTGTCTGGGGATTTTTAAACTAATAACCTGGCTATCTCTTGAAAGAGCAGTGTATCAGGGTACAGTCATTCCTTTTAGCCCTATCCCTTGCCTTTCTCAGCCAACCCTGCCTTGCAGTTGCTCAGCAGTACTCTGCCTTTTCTTCTCTTTTGTTTGAATGTCTTGACACAGCTTCCGTTTTTCTTCCCTTTGATTTCCACACTGCATGTTCAGCAAGTCTTGACTTTGAAGTGAGGTGGAGTGTATCGCATGTATCACACTTTTGGATCAGGTTTCCCCTTTTAAAGAAGCGTTCCTGTCTCTTTTATGTTACTGCATGTCTGCAGTGCCAGATATGATGCCAAATCTAATGTGAGGCACCTAGAAATACTTATGTTCTTCCTGTTTTAAGAGCACAGCAGGTGCAGTGTGATCAAATATCCACACAGTCCATACGGTAGGTTGTCTAAGGGAAGAGTAGCAGATGCCTAAAGGAATAATAGGTGGAGTAGATGGTAATGCTCCCCTAACAGACTTCTCCAGAGTTCCACAGAGAAGTCCATGACTTATTTATTTATGATGAATGACTGTAGCTTCCTGTTGGGAAATGTATTTTATTATCTGTGGGGATGAGAAACTTAATATCAACATTTTTTTTTAAGCTTGTCTAAAAAAAGATAACTGAAGAATTGCCCTGTTTCTGCCAAGTTTCCACAAGAAGTAGGTTATTAGTAAGGAATCACAAACTGTTGAAAAAAAATCTGTAATGGAAACAGTGATGGTTTAACTGTAGGGCTTGTGAGCACTTTCAAACAGCATAGGTTTTCCATCTCCTGCCTTTCCAACTTCCCACGTACCGGTTCCTTGCTGCTACACTGCTTTAGTCATCAGTCTGTGTTCAGAGTGGCTTCAGCAACACTGTTGTTCATACTACAAATATGTTGCTCAGGGTGGTTCAACAGAGCGTTGTTTCCAGCCTGATACACAAACCAAACGTAAACCTAAATCTATGGCTTCCTTTCCTGGTTTTGGTGGCATACACTTCTCAGTGGCATCCAAGTTATGACTGGTGCTGAACACAGTTAAAGAAAAATTATACCGTTTTCACTAAAGGAGCAATAAAACCATCTTGATTTAAGTGAATGGATGTGTATATAAATAGACAAAATTTGAAATCTGTCCAGCTTTATAAACTGCTTGAATATTTTCAGTTCCCACATCTACAGTATTTCCTGTCATTTTCTTGCATTAGTCATTTTTCCATGTTTCCTTTCTTTCCTTAGTTGTAGGAAAAAAGAAGAAACAACAAAGCTGTCAGAGAATGTGAATCAAGAGGGGTGGTCAGCTTTCTGCAGTCAGTTCCTGCATAGAAATGAGTTTTAGATATGGCATGGCACTTGGATCTTAGTGCTGATCCCTAACTGCAGGCATTCCATAGGGCTTGATGCTCGCTTAGAGAATCATGTTAATGTTAACTTTACAATGGCTTTGATTTCTTTCCAGTACCTGAAGGGGGCTACTAGAGAGCTGGAGAGGGACTTTTACAGGGGCATGTAGTGATAGGACAAGGGGCAATGGCTTAAAACTGAAAGAGATAGGTTTGGATTAGATACGTACCACTGCAAGGGTGGTGAGGCAGTGGAACAGGTTGCCCACAGAAGTTGTGGATGCCCCTCCCTGGAAGTGTTCAAGGCCATGTTGGATAAGGCCCTGAGCCAACTGGTCTAGTGGAAGTTGTCCCTGCCCATGGCAGGAGGGTTGGAAAAAGATGATTTTTTAAGGTCCCTTCCAACACAGACCATTCTAGGATTCTATAAAAAAGACCCTACTAAAAAGGCTTTGTTACCTGAATTGAGTAAATAAATGCCTTCCTAATGCCTTTGCTTTGCAGTACCAGGAATTGGTGTCATCTAATATGTCTTGTTTTCACTGACTGTTTCTAAAGCTTGTTTTTTTAGGAATACATGTAGCAGTTTACTTCTGTGTATGTTCCACAACATGCATCTAAAATTCTTGTGTCTCATTTCAGAACTACTATGGAACCTTGGCAGCCCCGTAGGTTTGGAAGGCTTAAATCCAAGTTTGGAAAGGCCTTTTCCATTCCAGATGATTTGCTGGCTTAAGCGCTTAATTAGGATGGCATTTGAACAAGTTGGATTGAAGATGGAATCAGTAAGTGTCTCAAACTTCCTTTATGTTTTCAGAAAATCAGGTATAGAAAGCACTTCGTGTATTTTAGTTTGTGCTTGTCAGTTTTAACAGAACACTCAATACTGATTCTGCATTGCTGAAAAATCATGAAGCTTACAGCTTGGACACTGAAGTATTCAGTAATGTATGTGTTAAAAGAACCATGCAGTTCCTCCTAGCCCTAATAACAAACTGTTTGCTTTGTAAACACTGCCTTTCATGCTGGACTTCCATGTGTGTTTTGAAGCTGAAGGAGAACTTCCAGTGATAAAAAAAGTATTTCTTGCTCTTACCTTGGAGATACAAAAAGGCCTATGAAACTGAGATGGTCATAATTGTGCTATATTTACCTCTTCTGAAAGTGTGACAGCACATGGGAGCAAGACGGCTGTGTTCTGTGCTGGCTGAACAGAGGAATGTGCATGCACAGCTCTCCTCTTGGAGGAAAGTGTGTACATAGATTTCTTTGAATGCTCAGCAGAGAGAGAGAGCTGCTGTACATCAGCTGCTTTGTCACTGAGACTTTAGGAAGCTATTTTGAGTGCAAGTGTAGGCCTCAAGTGTGCAGTAATCCCTGTAAGTTGTTAAAATATTTTAATGTTTTAACAATGGGGAAATCCTTAACAGCTATGTGCAGTTCTTTGTATTATTGTGGTAGAACTTTTTATTGGTGTTGGGAATCTATGGATAGCAAAATGTTTATACATAGCAAATTAAAATTGCCAACAAGAATCTGTATTTTGGGATTTTATTTGAACTTTGATCTGAGATTTTTATGTAACTTTGAAAATTCAAAGTATAAGAATATGTAGCATTACCATGGGTGTTGCTGCACAATTCAGCAATTTCAGCCTAAATAGGGAGAGGAACAAGTTTTTAGTCTGTTTCCCACCATTCTCTACTTATATCAAGCTTGTGATAATGCAGTTACATTTCCAAATGTCAGCTGTTCTGGACAACAGCAAAACACTGATGCAATAAGAGTGTATGACTAAGTAATATTTTGCAGGCTTGCTCTGCCAGGGCTTCAAGTCAACAAGAAGCTGTGTGAACCTGGTTAGAGCAGTTCTGGGACTGAGTAGCTGAGCTGAGCAGTGCACTGACTTTACTTGCATGCATTGTGGCACAGCTTCCATGAAAATATTGTCCTGGCACATCTTGAATTACCACAGCTGGGTCATTTGGTGCACCAGGCCACTGGGATTGAAGAGCCCTGAGGGCATTTGGGCACCAAATATTTTTGAGTATCTGGGTGCTAGTCAACATATTGTCTGTGGTCTGAGCAATCTCCAAACAAGTTTTGCCACTTGTTTAAAATGCACTGCACTTATGTTGGTAAGACAGCATGTGGTCTGGGCTCTCTTGCTGTTGTGGAAATACTTCTGTAATTAAGCCTTCCCTTGACTGGTATTATGATTTTTTCCAGTGCCACATCACTTTGAGGCTATTGCCGACATTTCTGCTTCAAACACCAGAATCAGTTGTATTACTGTGATACTTTTTCTTGAAGGCCACTGACCTACCTGCTGTTTGCTCAGACGCAAACAGACATGTGATGGTCACAAACGTGAGGTCTTTGTTGGGGCAGCCAAAGTGCAGAATCAATACTCTGCATTGAAACATTTGTGTTCAGACTTAGCAGAGTATTGAGCAACAGAATGTGTTTCATAGAGTGAAAAAAAATTAATCTGAGTGGATTCATGGCAAAGTTAAAGACCTCCTGTATCTAGAATAGCATATGTGCAGTGCACATTTATTTTGTCAACATTTTTATATTCTCTTAAAGCCAGAGGAGGGAAAGATAGTTGTTTAGAAATAGGCCAAATGTTTGTGTAAAGTTTCTGAGGTAGTCTGGGGATAAATACCAGGAAGCATAAACTTTTCTTTGTAATAGAACCTTCAACATCTAAGACTAGTGATCTTTGCTTATTATATCTGCTGTGTATAGTTTTGCTGTGTGTTGAAGAACTCCCACAGCTGTACTACAGTGCAATACAGGCAATATTGCTGTGCCAGATAAGGGTTGTTTCAGTATTAATAGCCTGGACTTAATCTAAGTGTTCATTGTCAGGCAACCTTCTAACAGGATGTTGAGTTTGCTTGAAGCTATGAGCCTTTAAAATCTCTCAGTGGTAAATTCATATTTACAGCCATAAGCAAACACTGGCCAAGTTTTTAAATTACCATACAGTGTTCTGATTGTTTGCTAACAATGTACCCTGTGTGAGAGTCTTCTCATTATTCTTTTTCTTCTTTGCATTGTTTTTGTTGCCTTTCCCTGTGCTGAAATCTTTCATACCTCTCTCTGGTACATTTTACTTCTACTCTGGTTCATTTTGAAGTATTCTCCTAGGATCAAAGTCCCATTTTATTTGATTTCATGCAATTATGATAAATAATTGAGCAAACATTAAATACAACAGAAGAAAGCAAATTTAATCCCCATTGAAACAATGTGGAGGAAATCTAAATTGCAGAGTAGAAACAGTTCTGATGAAGCAAGGTGTGTTGAGGTGCCTTGGGGAGTTTTCTCTAGGTAAATGTTTGAGTGTGATTTTTTAGGACAAAGTTTCTTTCTTAAAAAAATTTCATTTTATTTTTCCCTTTTTACTTTCCTTTGCTCGTTAATTTCACAGTGACATTTTCCGGTTTATTATAGTTAATAGTTATTTCTGGTAAGACTAGTGGATGTTATTCCTGTTGTAGAAGAGCTCTTAATTAAAAAAGAAAAGAGATATTTTGGGACAGGTAGAATTACATAACTTTATGGAGTTTTCAATGATTGAATGTCTTTTCTTGAAACCCTATTAAAAGAGCTGTCTGACCTGATGTAGATTCTTTGTTGTCTTGAAAATCAACAAATTATGTTTTTGAAGATGCTTCCGACTCTTGAATTTTTCTGTGTTACCTGATTTATTGCTTTGAGTTTAGATTTAATGCAAAGTCTGTCTTGACCTTCAGCAGCCGTAGCTATATTGTAATGACACGAAGAAATCTTGTATCAATTTAAGTATAGGATGTAAGGAGTTCACTGATACAGATTTCAGTGTATATATGTTGTATTCTATTCTAGCATGAAAGGAATAACCAAATACAGTCAGCACAAGCATAGTATTGAAGGATAAGGGAGAACTATTACAATATGATATAAAAATCTGTTCCCTAACAGCTGGCTTCTTTTTTTCTTTGCATCCAGGTGCTTTGGTCAAGCAAACCCTATGGTTCATCTCGAAGTATTGTAAGAAAAATTGGTACTAACCTCTCTCTTATACAGTGTCCAAGAGTTCAGTTTCAGGTATGTGTTCTCAACAGTTTAAAATATGTGTTTCACTGTACTGATAAAGGTATTGTTTGCTCCTGACTAGAAGGTTTGTAAAAGCAGAATATGATAAACTAGACATAGGAGAATTAACCTACTTCAGTTCTTCCTGCTTCCAGTTCAACTGAATTGAAAAAATACATTCATAAAAGAGAACATTTTTTGAAACTTATTTCTATAAACAATACTTACAAGCTAGGCTTAAGAGACATGTAAAGATGAACAGTGTTAAAAATATTTGGGAAAATGAACAACTTTATCAGAAAGTAAAACATTAGTAATAAGATAATACGAGTACTCTGCTTTTGTTTAAAATACAAGGCTGTGTAGGTGAAAGGGGATGGTAAAGAGCAAGGGTAAAAAGCTGAAGGAAGAGAAAACCCATGTTCTTTATAATGAGTCTTTCAGGAACAGATGGAAAAGTGGAAGCTGTTACACATAATCTCTTCAACTCTGTGTGTGTGTTAGGGGTAGGGGATGTGTAGAGAGTTGGAAAAATTTGGTACTTGAAACTCAAGTTGAGAGGAATGTTTCATGGGCTGAGCAAGAGTGGGAACCATAACTATGAGTGGAGGGAATCATCTACCACACTAAGATAAAGTAATTTCCACACAGCTAAATTTTTCAATGTTTAAATCAATTTCTTTATCCTAAATGACATGTATGAACAATGTTTAGACTTGAAATTACAGTAGCAAAACTAGATAGTTAAGATTATCGTAGAAGCCTTGTTGGTGTCGTGGTAGAAGCCATGCTAACATTTTGCCTCTCTTAAATAAGTACATTGAGAAACAGGGGGTTGGGAAGGGCAGTCATCTCACATTTATAGTGTCCTGGTGAAACCTGAAAAAAAAGGAGGGGTACGGGAATCTGTGCAGGTGAGAAGGACAACAAATGGCACGCTGGATTTAAACTTTTGAAGTACTACTACTACTACTACTACTACTACTAGTAGTAGTAGTAGTAGTAGTAGTAGTAGTAGTAGTAGTAGTAGTTTTGCCAGCAGTAGGGCTGCCTGTGCCTCAGATTTGAAAGGAAGGGAAGTCCTCCCATGATGTGCCTGATTTGCTGTACTGTAAAGGCTACACAAGGGAAGATGATGCTCATATGCAGATAGTTAGCCAAATACTACCTTCTCTTAATATGGTACATAAAAGAAGACATTTCTGGTTTATGGCCTTGCAAAGAACAGTGAGATACATTTGGTGAATCTGTTCCTGAATATTTTTGGTGTTTAAACAAACAAACAAATAGATACATATACATGTTTTGGTCTGAATTCTGCTAAATATAATATTTACTTTTCTTACCAAAGAGACATTCAGTCAGCTTTGCACGCACACTAAGTATAAGCATTCACCTTCTATTAGATGAAAGGAAAGGATCCTAAAAATAGAAGTGCAGTTGTCAGAGTTGATTTAATTAGAAAAAGGAATTTCAAAAATTGAGCCTTGAAACACATTAAAAGTTATGTGGTTTGTGGAGACTTTAAACTGTTTTAATATGTAAACTGTTGAACATGTAATTGTGATGCTAACATCTGTTTTTTGTGTCTTTATCTCAGCATTAAGATTCTATAGTGAAGTTCAATACTGATCTTGATCGTTTTCATGCTGTTGCAACTGACACTTTCCTATAGCTGTCTCTTCCTCTTTCTTCCTTGCCAGCTTTGGCTATTTTATGAAAGGACCATGCACTGAACCTTTGCTGTAAGTGACTTTATCTGAAAAAACAAATCAAATCTTACTTGCCTCATCTGAGGGTACACGTATGTAATCACTGTTTCTAACCCCAGAGCAGCAAACTGTCCACAAGTCTTCATTTTCTTTATGATAAATGGATGAAAGACACTGAATGAATATGTCTGTAATGTTCATACTTATCTTCTAGCGTGCATTTGTCTAACTAGTCTGGAAAAAAAAAAAGAGTAGTAGCTTAACATTTTGATGTTTGAGGTCTGCTGACTGTTCTGTCTCTCTCTATGGATCTTGCCGTAGTAAACATTTAAATTAATTGCTAGATGCTGCGTAATAGTCAGTAAGAGGCGGCAGAGCTCACCTTACTACTCTAAAGGTTGATACAGTTCTTTTGTATGTCATATTTTTTAGGTTTATTTGTAGTCTGTAGAAGAAAATAAACTACCCAGTATAGCCTAGGTAGATTCAATCAAACCTACAGTAGCGTCTCTGAAGATTGTATCCTTCAGCTACAGCTTCTCTGCTTTAGTCCCATGCTTCTCCTGTCTTTCTGATGGATACCTCATAACTCAGTAAAGGCTCCCAAGGAATTTGTACGCATGTAGCAAACATCTGAATGTACCGGGCTAATTTGAAAAATCATAGCAAGTTTGTCTTACTTGAAGAAGTATTTCCAAATGTCTAATATGTAACTGTATTAGTTGTTTGAAACTAGAGGTTTTTATTCTGTTCTTAAAAGTATAAAAATATTTGTCCTACTTTGCACTTTGTGGAGGGAACAAAAAGTGGGGATCCTGCCCTGCCTCCTCCTCAAGCAGCGTTTCCGTAGTGTAGTGGTTATCACGTTCGCCTAACACGCGAAAGGTCCCCGGTTCGAAACCGGGCGGAAACACTGGCGAGGCTGATTCTTTCTCTGGGAGTCGGACTTGATGATTCTTTATGCATCCCTTCCAACTCAGGATATTCTCTGATTCTGTGACAGTCAAAACAGTGCAGTATGTGTCGTGCTCAGAAATTCTTGCTGGGTGTGAAACCCCCAGGCTTGTGTGTCTGTGTGTCCACGTGGGCAGTGTATGAGCACACTACAATCGGCAGAAAAGCCTGTGCTGGACAAAGTGGGGGAAGCAACTGTGTAGTTTGCAGAGAAAGAAAAGCAGGCTACTTCACTGATTCTTTCAGTTCCTGCCATCCAGTAGAACTGGGGACTCTGTTTTCAGCGCTCTGTTCTCCATTTCAGGTACTGGCAGAGCAGTTGTCTGTTCTCTTCACCTGGAATTGATCGGAGGAATAGGGTAGTCAAAGAGTTGTTTACAGGCAGGTGTAAAGAGATGGATGTTGGCTTTTAACCTTTAAATTAAAGCAAAAAGCTTGCATTAACCTAAATTCAAAACCTAGTGTTGTAGAAGGCTTTGTTGTTTTAAGGGATAGAGAAAAGAAACATCTGTATATGGGGTAACAAGCAGATTCTGCTTACATATAAATATGAATAAAAAAGTAAGAAGAAACTTGTATAGTAATATAACAGAAGGGTTGCTCCTAAATGTTGGATTAGAAGTTATTTATCTCACAGTGCAGGAAATCTGGCAGTGATAAATGTATTTCCTTACTGTTGATTTATAAAATTATATTTGATTCAAGTATGTGTAGTGCTTTATTTAAATTTGGCTTCAGTCTTTTAATGGTAATAGTTCCTCATGTGGCCATTACTGTCGGGAAGATCTGTATCACCTGCAGGAAGTGGCTGATGAATTAAGAATTTTTTAAATTGCCATTAACATTAATACGGATGCGGCAGTCATGAAAATTTCAATTTATTTTTAAAAAGAAAAAAGCCAAAGAAACCTCAGACAGTAAAAATCCTAACATGCAATATAGTATTCTCTAGACTGTTTTAAAGAGAGGCAGACTGTAATGGTATTAGGCACAACTGTTAATGTGAAAAACATATTACCATCTGTGCTGATGCTACCTGGAAAAAACCCTGTTGTTTCCAAATGATCTGATGGTGCCAATACACACTCCTGGGAGCTGTGATAAAGGCTCACGTACAAGTTGTGAGAGTGTGAGGTGAAGATGACTAATCTCAGTTTCTAAAGCTGTTTGTAACAACTCCTGGGGGGAAAACAGCCCCAGTTCCACAACTTCTTTCTTCCTGGGACTTGTGTATCAAAGGCTACAACTAAAGTATGTGCGGATGTTCTTGAGAAATGGTTTCACCGCATCCAGAGTGCAGTCCTACTGTGATGGGTCTGCTACAAATTCAGATTATTGCTAACATTTTATGTTGCTGCTACATAGTAGTTTGCCCTTACAGAGAGGATTTGCCTTGAAAATTAAGTGCTAATGGGCTGGATCCAAGCAGCCTTCATAGACTGGTACCTACTACCACCACCTGTGTCAGTATTCCCAGCTCTTGGCCCAGTGCTAGCTGCAGGCAGCACTTGAACAGCTGCAACCACTCGTGCAGATTTGGCTGTGGATTTGTATGTAGTGTTGAGTTAACAGTTGGACTTGATGATCTTAGAGGGCTTTTCCAACCTTAACAATTCTGTGATTGTGTATAATACAAGAAAAGAGGGGACATGGTTGCACTAGAGATAGGTAACTCAAAGTACAGACTGAGCAGAAGAAGTTACTGAAAATAGCTTTTATCTGCTGAGGTACTGAGCCCAGGCTGCTCAGGGGTCCAGTGACTGTGCACACATGCCCTTGTCTAACCCAGGGAAACAGAATTTCAAAACAAATTTGAAACCATTTTGTTGCGTTGTGGCTATGGAGCGGGTACTGATGGTCCAAGCAATTTTTCAGATCTCAGTTTACATCACTTAGCTGCAAGTCTAAGAAAGGTTTCAGTCTCTGGAGCCTTGCTCACCTTTGGCTTCAAACAACTGTAGAGCTAATGGCCAGAACCATGCTGGAAAATGGTCAGTTTGTTTGGCATGTTGTAAATAGGATTGTTAGCAAATAGTGTATAACGTTATGATTACATCCTACCCCTCACTCAGAGTCTTTGTGATTACTGAGCTAGTAAAAATGGCTTTTTTGCCTGCTTTTGGCGTTTGTTCAGTTTGCTTGCTTTTCCTGTGCAATGTACATACTTCTTGTACAGAAATTTTGGAAGTTGGAGGGAAAGGGAAACTTCAACAGAATTTCACTTTCAAAATAATACTAAATCAGAGCAAAAGACTTAAGAAGTAGTGGTAGCTTTAATGTCTTTTTTATTAACTGGTCGTGAATGTAATTTAAATACATACTGTTAGAGTTAATATAGCAAACTGTGTGAGAATGTTGATATTTGTTTGTCTTTAAGGTAACAATTTGTCTTGGATTTTTAGTGTTCAGTAGTGTCATGTAATACTACGTGAACGTCTGTAAAGTGTTCAGCAGACTAGATTGAATAGTTTGAAGTCAGTGAAATGGTTCTGGACCAAGCCCGGGACAGAAATGTGTGCTAAGGTTACAGATGTGTTTGTGCATGTATGTGTTAATAGTGACACGTAGCCTCAGTAGAAGTATCAGGTAAAATAACTGTGGCATGGGCTGGGAATGTTGACTCTAAGGCCTTCAATCTTGTCTTTAAAATTTAGCTTATTTCTCATGTCACGGAAGGAAACCGTCCTGCTCAATTTAGAGAAGATGCAGTGGCCTCCTTTGCAGATGTGGGATGGGTTGCTGAAGAAGAAGGAGAAGTCTCTACAAGGCTCAGGTATGTTTCTCAGATCTTCTCTCTGAACTCCTGAACTGAGAGGAAGAAACCTCGGTTCTCTCTGATGAGAAGCTGTTGTGCATTGCAATTAACTGAGGGCACTTGAATGATGGGAGAAGAGAGAGGGAAGAGCCAGAGGCAGGGTCCTGAAAAGAAGTAGTAGAAGTTAGACTAACAGGGTTGTGAAAGGAGGACTGGTTTGAAAACATACAGGAGATTGGCTTTATAGAAGGGAGACTGTGGGTTTTATTTATTTATGTACTGCAAAGAGTTCCATGCAGTAGCTTCAAGCATCCTTGTCCCCCCAAAAATGTCTGCTGTGGTTTGACAATTGCTAACTCTGGTTCTCCAGCTCTGAGATATGAGGCAGTACTGCACAGCTTCCTCATTAGCAGCAATGGTCATTTTGACAATCCCATAATTAGCACATTGTTTTTCACCTTTCTAGCTAAGGCTCCGCAGTCTGTTAAGTACAATTGTAAAATTGTGGTTGGTGTTTCATCTTTAATCTTCATAACGAAAACTGGCAGGGAAACATGAGCACGTGTGTCCAGAATGGTGGGACAGGTACTGTTGTGTGGGACCAAGGGTTCACTGTCACTGCATGAAACAGGTTGGCTGAAGGGATAAGTTCTCTATTCCATCCTGCTCAAATTGCTGCTCAGGTTAGCCAGGAACAAAGGTACAGTTCTGTAGTGCAGAGGAGCTTTTTGTTTTAAATAAACTAACCTTCCAGAGAAGGGCAGAGATTGCTGGCTTCAGAGATTACTGGAGGATACTGTTCTTAATTTGAAAGCATGAAATACGTTAGTAACGACTTAGATGCCCTCCAACGTGACTTGTTACAGTGAAGCTTTGCATAACAAACATTCTGGCACTGCCCACATTCATTTCACAGAGGGGAGTCACAGAAATCAACACTTGTTTGAGAAACATGATTTGTGAAGTCCATTTGATACAAAGGAAATTAACTGCCCAATACTAGTTTTGTTTGCACAGAAACATCTTGTTTAAGGACTGAACTGTAAAGTTATTGTGTTTAATGGAGACAACAGGCAAAATAGTTCCTTGGTGCTTCCAAGAACCTATTACGAAAGATGTAGGACTTGCATGTTTGCTGAAATGTCTGCCTGGGAAGCGGGGAAGGGGGACAGATGGATGTGGGATGGGACTAAAATAATCCTGCAGATATATAGTGACCTTAAGGCAAACAGCTTATAATGGAGCATGTAAGTGAATTACTTAGCAAATGGGAGTATTTCAATGTGCACTGTTTATTATGTCTATGCACAGCATCAGTAGTAGAGCTAGTATACATTAGGTGTTTTCCAGGCTTTTGAAATTCTGTTTCAACAAGATCACATAGGTGTTACTGTTAAATATTTATTCACAGTATAATTCACTAAACAGTCTTGCAGACATTGTTTTTTTTCTGTGAATGCAGTTTTGGAGAGGAAACAACTCAATGACGAATCATTTTTCCCTTACTCCTAGTCAGAGCAGTAATGACAACTCAGGCATATTTTTCCACAGAGTTAGATTCCAATCAAGACATTTCCTTAAAACACTAAAACCTGCCTTACAGAAACTTTGAAGGAGCAGAATAGCTAAATAAAAAAGGGTATTTTTTGCTCAGAGCAGTAATAAAGAGCGAAGTGACCACTGGCTCCTTCCACCTTAGGGAGAGCAGGGAGGTGGCTGCTGTAGGAAGTGTCTTGTTCTCAGCTTTAGGTGCTCTCCATTCCTGTCTAGGTAACAACACCTAAATTTTATCATCCCTAATAACATTCAATTCTCTTTGATCAAATTTCTGCAAGTTGTGCTGATGTTTTCTGTTAGTGTTGTAGAAGACTCAGATCTGTATCTACTCCTGATTTAAGGTGGGAGTTAATTCTAGCCTTAAATCTTGGCTCTTGCTTTAGGTCTAGCACAACTGCAGATTTAAGGTGATGAGCATCCACAGCAGCTTAATCCATGCATCCAGAGCGATGGGGCACTTGGGCTGTATTAGTCTGGAGCCTCTCTACACATTTGAAAATCACCAGCCCCCATTTTTACTCTCATGTTTGAATAAACAATGGAATCCTGACATGCCTGGGAAGTTTTGGGGTTGAAGTTAAGGAGGATTGAGGAGTTAAGTAACGTGGTCATATTTTGCAGTTTTAATATTTATGATAATTTGTTGTCATTAATCCCTGTCAGTTCCACTTACAGTGTCATGAATCGTTTGTATTGGAAGGTACCTTTAAAAGCCATCCAGTCCAAGCCCCCTGCAATGAGCAGGGACATCTTCAGCTCTTCAGGTTGCTCAGATATTGAGATAAACCATTTAAAAATATTAGTGTCTTTGTAAGGGCTTATTTGACTTACCTGAGCAGTTTTTTCATAATGCCTCAGTGTTTAACATGGCTTGAGCTTTGGTGGGTGATAAAGGAAGGCAGCAGAGTTGCATGATTTTGTGAGAAGAGGAGGGAAGGTCATGGACTCTTTAAAACTCTAAGACTTCTTTTTCTATATAGTTCTAATTATTTTGTTAGGAAACTAGATACATGACCCTTGCCCATCTACTGATAAGCAGCCTCTGCGTCACTAAGCTGTTTCACACACTCTGTATTTCCAACATTGCTAGACTTGGGGATTGTCCCTTCAGAAGTCAAAGAAGTACAAAAAAATAACCCTGTAAAACTAATTAAACTCTTCCCATTTCAAAGGAATCAACAAGTGACTGTTTGCAGCCCATGGGAGAAAAATGGTGGCATTTGGGGGCAAAAAAAAATCTTAATTCCAATAAAATATAAAATAGGTATGAAACAGAGAAATAGATTAGGGTGAGGGGGTATGTATTCCTTTTTTCTTATGAAATGAAGCATTCTACAAAAAGCTGGCCTGGGGAAGAGAAGAAATACAGGTAGTGATGCAAACAGAAAGGACGAGAAGCTCTTATTCACTTTAGGCTACACAAGGTGTTGGTGGAAGTGATTTGTGTAAGGAGATTTTTGAAGTCAGGTCTTCAGCTTTTAACCAGGTTTGTATGTAACGTTGCTTTAGCTTTTTATCTATTACTAAGCCTTTAAAACAGCTTGTGATATTTTTGTTACAGGTCAGAAGTTTGGTCACAAACAGCCCAGCCTCCCTCAGGGGAGCCACATCATTCCGGGAGGTCCCCACGCAGACAAGTGTCCTTACAAAGCCCGCCGGAAGAAGAACCAGTGCCCAGGAGCGCAGTGATGGCAAATGAAGAAGCACTGCAGAAGATCAGTGCTCTAGAAAATGAACTGGCCACTTTAAGAGCACAAATAGCCAAAATTGTAACCTTGCAAGAACAGCAGAACTTGACAGCAGGTATTAAATTTGCTGTACTCATAGCAAAAATTAGTTAATAGATTTGTCCCCCTTTATAATTAATACTGTGCTAATTCATTTTTGTGAGATAACTGCAACACTGAGCCCTTCTCCATATTGTTTTTGTTAGTCTGGTAGACAGACGAGGCACACTAACCAAGGGGTACAGAACAGGTCTTGAAGACAAGCGACCTGACAGATTTTCTGTATTTTCTAGTATTCCAAAAGTCTTCATGTCTGTTAAGTCTGCCAGAGTTCTGAATCTGTGAATGAGAGAAGAAGTATTAAACAGCTTTCAGAGCAAAGCTCATGATAAACATGATGGCTTAAACCAAACTAAAAGGATGTTACTTAATTACTAGCACTGAAGTCTTTCCATTCAGTCATGAAATAAGCTCTCTGGTATCATTAAGTATTCATACAAGATGCTAATTATACTTTTGGAATATGTAATATACGTAACAAGTAACAGAAAAGGCAATTAAGTGTTTACTGGAATCATCTCTGGGATCAGACACATTGTCCATATGGAAGCAGAAGTGGTGCACCATTTCTGGCAGTTACAGAATAATTCTTTTCCTGAATCTCTTTCTCCTCTTTCCCTCACCTCTGACTGCTTTCCAGTCTTAAGTCTTCAAAGATTGGTGGTAGATGGCCCTTGTCGACTGCAGATGACAGGCATTTGGCTTTAACTCCTTCCTAAGGTCACTTAGCAAGTACATTTTTGCCTATGTTTGTGTATAAAATTATATTCTGATTCTTCAGATGGTCTTGTTTAGCTTTTGTCTGTGAACTGAGAGTAGTTTCTTTATTTTTCCTGACCTGCTCATATTCAAAACTATGAAATAATTTTAAGGATCACATAGTTTCTCTCTTGGATTTTAATGGTGGGGGGGAACAGGGATGTGTGAAATAACTAATAATGGTGTTTTATTTGATTTTATCATCTTTACCTCCCTCTTGTGGTAGAACGTGGTAATGACGCTTTGTCTTTGCCAGCACGTAAACAGAAGGCTTGTCTGTACTGTCTGTCTGTACACACCTTTACACACTTTGTAACCCGAGCTTCAAAACTCTGATCTTATATGGTTTTCATGATTTTTTTAAACGTGCTTTTGAGCAGAGGTATCTTCATTTATTTGTGAGGTTATTACTGCTATTACATTTATAACACCAATTTTTACCTAAACTGCACAGGAAACTTGAAATCAAGATTATTGTGAGAATCTCAGTCTTCAGACAGATGATTAGCTAAAAATCCTTAACCTCGGAGAGCCGGTATGAGGTTCAACCTGGGTGCTGTTTGAGCTCTGAAATTTATGTCTAAAAATCTTGTATGGTAATTTTGTATTTGTGATGATAAGTAGGGAGAAACATTGCTCACATTTGGCAGATTGTGACTTCCAGCTCAGTACCTGCCTCTCAGGACGAAAGTGAAATACTGGTAACAGCAGGAGCAGAACGTGACCCTGAGATGAGCTCAGTTGGGTAGAGCACGGGCTGATAATGCCAAGGTTTGATCCCCATATGGGCCCTTAAGTTAAAGAGCTGGCCTCGATGATCCTTGTGGGCCCCTTCCAACTCAGGATATTCTGTAATAACTAAAGGATGTCATGACATCCATCCCACTGCAGTAGACATGAATGCCTCTAGAATTTGAACTGGAAATTTAAAGGACATTTCTCACTCTTCAAGAAGGATGTTTATGTGGCTTTTCAGCTTAGGTGGTTTAAGTGTGAAGAAGTTAGGTGACAATCTAAAGGTGGCAGCGGGGAGGCAATTGAAGATATTACAGTGATGTTTTCACCTGGGCATTTGTGTCATGTAAAGGGGAGTTCCAAGCAAACTGACGTGTAACGCTCATTTCATTTGTAGTCGGGTCAAGTCCAGTTGCTCCAGCTGCTGTCCCTGCTGCTCCTCCACCGCCACCACCTCCTCCTCTGCCACCACCCCCTCCCTCGGGTCTGCAGCAGAACAGGTCTGCCATTGATCTCATTAAAGAAAGGAAAAACAAAAAAATGAACTCTGGCCAGAGTGTGGTGGAAAACGGGCCAAAGAAGTCTGAAGTACCAAACATGCTAGAAATCCTCAAAGACATGAACAGTGTGAAACTACGCTCGGTGAAAAGGTAATACATAAAAATAAGTATTAATATACCAACATTTGCATCAATGACTTGTTTTTATGGCTTGGAACTACCTCAGGGTGAGACAGCTGCTGATGTAACATATGACAAACAGAATGCAAAAGCATTCACAAGTGGTTAAGTTTTGGACTATGTTAATGCTTCTTATTTTCTTTTCTAGATCCTCAGAAGGTACAAAACCTAAAGTGGCTGACCCTGCAGATCCTGCAGCATTAATAGCAGAAGCTCTCAAAAAGAAATTTGCTCATCGATACCGAAGTGACAGCCAAAGTGAAACAGAAAAAGTGATTCCAAAGACTGAAACAAAGACACAGACTGAGGTAGTGCTGGTGAGTATTGTGATTCTGAACACATGCTTGGATTAAATTATAGTTGTGAAGACAAACGTACGTCTTTCTTTATGCCAAGATATGCAGTTACCCACAAGTTAGCATCCCAGTCCACAAAACTCTGTGGAGTACTGCTGATATGCTAGGAGTTGTGGCAACCCTATGTTTTTAGTTTCAGATCTTAGGACTGTGTACTGTCTTGGCCCTAAGTCTAAAAAGTCCTGTTACAGTTTTGTCTTTTTTTTTTTTTTAAACAGAAGTGTTTTCTGTTGCCACAAGCATGTGATATTCTGAAAATATTATGAAAACATTGCTAAGGGCTCGTACTGGAATCAAATATGAACTGAGTTTGCCTGTTACCACCAACCTTAACTATTCAGACAGTGGAAGTGAAACTTTGAAGCAAGATCCTGAAGCATGTCACCATTCCTGGGAATGCAGAAAGCAAATTATTCATAATGCCTGCAGGATCGTGGTATAGGGAGCTTCTTCTAATAATTGGAAATGCTGAGTAAATAAAAGCAGTTTCTTAATAGTGTGAGAACATTAAAGTGAAACTGTGTTTAAAATCCACATCGTGGCACAAGTTAATGACTTCTGTTTCAGACTGATTTGAAACTGAAGAGGTTTTTAAGCAGTGAATGTTCAAGGAACAAGTTTCTAGCAATGTACACTTACTTAAGAAACAAGCTGGTATAGATCAGTTTTATTTGTAAGCAATCCTTGAAGCCTTGTGCTATGGAACCCTTTATACATTTGAAAAAATGCAGATAAAACTCCAAAAGCTGGATCCCCTCTGAATGGAGTTCCAAGGAAAATAACATTCCCAAGCCACAAATCTCAGGACTTTTGAGTATTTCTGCTAATTGATGTTGACTTACTTGTCATCTAGTTTTGGCCTTTAAAGGTGTATTTCTGTATTGTTCAGGCTGTTCTTCACAACTAAAAAGCTAGATATTGCCTAGAATTAATCACTTCTTTCCCCAGCATCTCTGGGGGTTTAAGGAAAAGAACAGAAATTGGCAACGTTTATTTACACAGAGGTTTTTTTGTGACTTTCCAGTTTCAAAATTTACAGTTCACATTTTGAGATTAAGGATCAAGTCCTCAAGAGCGAAGGAAATTTCAGCTTTTTGTTCAGTGACAGTGCATTGATCTTTAATGAGGTAATAAAATCTGTCCATCAGTTACTTACCAGTATGTACCTTCTTGGTTAGATCAAACTTAGTGATATCTTTGTGTGATCATTCTGAAAAGGACTTGCAGAAAAAGGCAAAGTAGAGTAAGAACAGAAATACTGTAAAACTGGTGCTAGAGCAGTTGGTTGTCAGCTTGTAAAGACAACTGCATCTGTCTTCTTACCTTGCTGTGGCAGAGTGAGCTGTCTCTATCTGAGCAATTTCAGCTGACTGCTGACACAAGTTTTCCTTTACTTTGTGAAATCCACACACAGAGGAGCAGGATGGTAAGAGGGAATTATCTCTGCCCAAGTTCTGCTTTTACTTAGAGCTTGGATGGATGGTAGCTCAGCAAAGTTTCTGTTGAAAGCAATCTGAACATGTTTCTGGTTTCCTTTTCAGTTTGGGCCGCACATGCTGAAGTCCACAGGAAAAATGAAGACTTTAATTGAAAAATCCTAGTGAACTGAGATCACTGCGTGAAAGACTGTTGAGCTCCTTTCTCCGAAATACTTTATGTTGCAATTAGCACTAGTACTGAGTGGTCTCTTACAGCACAGAAAGACCCAATGTGAGGCAGAAGTGAGGCACTAAACTTCTTTGTATGTGGTTTGTCAAGGGGAATAAGTTGGACCATTATACTCAGGTATTAATTTTGCATTCAAGCCTGGCTTTCCACTCAGACTTACGTGGTGGGTTTAGTTTATTAACACTAAGTTATATATACAGCATTCTTTGTGCATAACTGACCATCTTACAAATCTGTGTACATGTTAATGATGATGGTGATACACCCTTAAGTTAATATCAGTTATCTGAGCTCTACCTGTAACTTGCACTACAGTGTGTAATTTGATACTGAAATTTTCATGTTGAAGTCTTTCTTTTAAATTTAACTTAAGCAAAATTTTAGCCCAAGGAAAACCTGGAGGCATTTTGCTTCTTAGTGAAGCAAAGGAAAAACTTGAATCTGCTGCAGAGGTCAGCTAAATTTTAAGTAGTAGCACATTTTTGTGCAGGGTGGTTTGTTTCAAATGAGCTTGCAAGGCTAAGAGAGCAAAACCTGGTTACATCATCCTGTGGCCATTATAAAGAGTGCAGGGCAAGTGAGTAAATCGTGCTGTGGGAGCCTCTGTGAATAGGTAGTCCAGTGAATTTGAAATAGCCAGTAGATAGCAGCAGAGTAAAATAGTAAGAGAATATGTGTTAATTAGAGTAGAAACGGTGTAGGGAAGAAAATAAAGGTACAAAGTACTGTGGAGTGCAAGTTGCCAAAAGTATATTGTTCACCTCTGCTGCCTCAAGAGATGCTTGTGGACACCTTTCTCCCCAGCTGTTTTGGGTCCCTGGATACGTTTCTGGCAGCTGGGGCCTGCACACACCCTCACAGTCCTGTTTGCTGGGAAGACAGGGGATAAGCTGTTGCACATAACCTGTTTTCCAAGGAAAGCCCTTCTGAGGCTTCCCCAGAGCAGTTATTTGCTGCCAGACCTGCACCAACGACCTGAGCTCATGGCTCCAGCCACAGATGGAGAAAAAGCTCAAGCTAAACATACAAAAGAGCTGTTCAGGAGCTGAGAGCTACAGCTTAGCTACGCAGTGAAATGAAGTCAAGCTTTGCTCTGGCCATAGATGGGAGTAGAAAAAGCTGAGCCTGGATGTTTTGGTGCTCTGAGTTGATCCTGGCTCCTGCGACAAGTACAACTGCCTCTGGGAGCTTCTGTTTTCTAGGAAAAGACAAGAGCAGCACTATTTAATAAAGAGAGCTGAATGACGGGGTTACTGGAGCTCTGCTGCTTATAACTGGAATGTAGGTTGTACAGTGGAAGAGGGCGTTTTCTGGGGTGGAACTTGAAATGGTGTTAATATGTACACAATGTAACTTCCTTCCAAAATGCTCTGCCATCAGTCTTACTGACAGGCCGCTCAGTCCTTGAATTCTTTTAAATGACTTAAAACCAAAACTGACTTTCAGAAAGGTGTTTTAAAGTTTTGTATTTTATGCTCTATTGCCACTATATAAAATTAAAAGCAGTTAAAATAAACACTGCATATTTTATTTGTGGGTACTCTACAAAGGACAGCAGCCACAGTAAAGTATAGTTTACATTCTGTTACAATGACTGTAAATCAACTTCCATCTCCTTGCTGCTTATCTTGCTGTGCACCAGGAGTGACAGAGCTAGTCTAGAAAAGCCCCACACTGTTAATTCAGTTACAAAAAAAAAGGGTATGAGGAACCGGTGAGAAGTTTCCTCACCACAAACATAGCAGGAAGGTACCTGTTTAACCGTCCCCTGGTACACGGAGTTCCCCTGGCAGTCCAATTAAATCATTAACATGTAAAATTCAGGATATCACCTGACCTATTAAACTAGGCTAGAGCATGAGAAAAGCCCACACCAGGCACTGCCTATTTGAACTGAGGTATCCATTGCCCAGAGATAGGGTGAGCCTTATCACTAATTACTGTAAAATTACTGTAAAAGAAATGCCATCTGCACAAGAAAATAAAACCACAAAGCTGACATCAAGTAACTTACTTCATACTGCACCGTAATTCGTATTTTTCTGCTTGAAGTCTTGTACACACACAGTGCCACTGTCCACAGTAAAACATCTCAAGTGCTCAAACTAAAGCCCTCCACTCCTGTTGGGCAGAGGCCAAAGACATAACCTGAGGCCTTTTTGTATCCATCTGTGAACAGTGCTGGGAGCAGATCTGTGAATTCAGTCAGTCTGTGGTGGGGGCCTGGCCCCCATCCCCTCACACACTCCTGGGCTCCCGTGGGCTGGGAGTGGCCGTGGTGCTTTAGGGACCCTGCTCCTGACACGCTCGGCTCTCACACGAACCGTTCAGGCTGCAGGAATGGTGACGTTCAATGTAGATTTGTGGAAGGCATTTCTAGAAAAGTCCAAAAAAAAGGCTTTTTTTTTTTTTAATTCAGTCCAATGTCAGAACCCCCCATGTCCACTAAGAGGTGGGATTAGAACCAGTCTTTCTAAATCCAGTCTGCTAGGAAAAGACAGAAGCCTCTTTCCAGGAAAGGTGGCTTAGAACAAAACTGCTCGTGTTTCACTCTAAGCACCTTGGCAAGCTGTACTGGTCCTGTCAGAGCAGAGGACAGCAAGATGGCACAATGGGAAAGAATCACAGGCTCTTTATAAATACTGTATTGAAATATTGCTATATACCTATTTGTAAATCCATTAATCTTGATTTGCATTAGATATTAAAATGTGCTTATAAATAGCCTGCAATGAGTAGTAAAACTTAAAATGCAGTTGAGGCTCTTTAAACCAAGTCACATTTTTTACAAACACGCATCACAGAAGACATCATCAGGTACTGATTTTAGTGGTCGTTTTGAAAATAGCTGCAACCTTGGCACATGTTTTTACTCAAAACAGTGCAATAGGAATCAGTACTTTTCCACATTTAACCCTACAAACTGGCTCAGGCTGTAGGGAAGCTTAGCTGCAGCTTCTCTGTAGCAAGTTACTCACACGCAGCCCTTACCTCTGTGTTCTCACAGCTTCAAACACCACTGGAAAGTGTTGCCCTTTCAAAGACAATCTGTTAAGAAGTGCTTTTCTGTTCCTTCAAGTTACAACCAAAGCTCATTGTCCCATCTGATCCTTCTCAGCTGGAGTCAAGACAACAGCAAGGACTTGCACTGACAGCGAAGGAAGGAAGTTCACGCATGTTCAACAGAATGGTTTCATTAGAAATTTATTTCTTTAAACATGGCCACTTTGAGATTAATGATACTACTTCAGGGAACATGAAAGAAGAATAAACAATTTTAGAAGGGAAACAATCAGGTAAGTCAGGATTTGCTTTTCAAACAGTAAAAGGCCAAGCTCCAAGAGGCAATAAATTTTGGCATATGAGGACTAGTATTTTCAAATTTTCAAAAAGTTGGCTTAGTTTTACAGTGGAAGCTGACTGCAACCTTAGCTACCTTTCCACAACGCTGGACTCAGTCGTAACTTAAATGTACAGGAGCATAATGTGAAAAGATTTTGTTTTATTAATTAAAAGTTAACAGCAACAGGCACATATTAAAATGAATATGGCAAAGCCTTTAGAAATGGCTTTACGCTGAAGCTCTCTCCCAAAAATGGCTGTTGCAACAAACTGTAAACAGAATTAATAAACAGTCTTTTACAATAATAACAGGGAAATACAAATGAACTAAAAGAAAGCACCAGTTTCTCAAACTAGATTACAGTTGTGCTTACTGTACTTAAAACAATGTAAAACAAATTACAAAAATGGAATGTTTTAAGTTTAAAATTAGTCCTTTAATTTTGTCCTAAAAAACATTTTCTCCTTTTCCCATCAAAAACCCATCAGTGGGTAATGTTTCAGTAGAGGGAGGAATACGTAAACAATGCACTTTTTTTTTTTATTATTATTTTTTTTTCAAATCAAAAACAAATTTGGTCACTTAGCTTTGTGCATAGTTTAAGGCATCTGTAGCAATTTGTTACAGTTTCCTCCCCGGTGTGGCTGTTCATGAAATTGTCACATTCTAAAAGAATAAATTAAAAAAAAAAAAAAAAAAAAAAAAAAAAAAAAAAAAAAAAAAAAAAAAAAAAAAAAAAAAAAAAAAAAAAAAAAAAAAGAAAACAAATGTTGCCGTTCAAACCCTTCCCCGAGCCCTCCCGCCCTCCCCGTCCCAAACGTACTCACACACCCACACATACACACACGCTGCAGCGAAAGGGGCATTTGTACCCTTGTTCTGAAGGACACGCTTCCCATCCCACTTTATTTCAGATTGGCAAATACCCTGAGCTGATTATGGTGTTTAGACATTCCACCTTTTTCTTGCATGTGCAGTTCAAGTGTACAAGAGTGAGAACAACATGCGATGTTCCCACTGCAGAATCGCAATGCAGTTCGGACGCTTCCCCCCCCACCCCCACCCCGCCCTTCCCAGATTCAGAAGTGTTTTGTTGCCGTTAAAAAACTGCATTCCCATATAGCACTGGAGTAAAGCTTGGCTGTGCTCTATGATGAATGCTCAGCTCCCAGTGCACAAACAAAATTATGGCAAATGGGAGGCTTTTCTGGCATCCAAAGAAACAAGAGCTGCAGTCTCAGATTTGATCTTTTTTCTTTTAAAAAAGCAAAAAACCCAAGTTAGTGGTTCCTTCACAGCCATGCGCAAAGGTTAAGTCTAGAACCGACAGTTTCAGAGTACATTTGTAAACATCAAGTCTTGCCAGAGGCAGCAGAGGATGGGCACTTCACATTTCCGTATTAAAACAGGGACTGAGTGGAAGGTATGCTTTGAACACATTTATGCAAGTCTTGCTAAATTCCAAGGGAGTGGAACAATCCATCTCAAGTTTTAGATTTGAAGACCGTATTCCAAATTTCACCAAAAAACCCAAGCCACGTGTGGCACAATGAAGCTTTCGTCCTGTTGCTCCAAGGCTCAGTCACTGCTGTGCTTTGCATATTCAAGGTTCCGAACGAAAACCAGCTGAGGCGGGTGCATATTGCTCTATGTTCAAATCTTGCGGCTTAAAAAAATTCGGGTTCAAATGGTCTGTGTCAAAGGAAAACTTGGAAATAAATAATGCTGGCATCATTTTACCATTTTACCAAAACCTTGGGCTGGCACGTATCTCCTGTAATCCAACCGTGCAGATACCAATAGAAGAGGCAGTTTTGTCACGGGGACTGAGGTCAGGACAATCGAGGTTCCTGAGGTAATATGTCTGAGTCCATTTCCTCAAAAGTAGGGTCAACATCGTCACCGCTGCCAGACTGTTCCCTCTGCACTCCCTTCCAGCTTGCCTTGTTCAGTCCCAGGTGGCCAAGCATGGTCTGTGACAGCCTGGTGTTGGAAAACCGGGCCCATTCCCCAAACAGAGGTTCCACTAAGTAGGTCATGAAACCTTCAAAAACAAGCAAACAGAGGCAAATGAAAACCAGAAAACAAGCCCAGAGAAAAATTAAAATATTCAACCTAAGTATTTTAAATAGAATTTGACAGCAAAAAGTAAATCTCTCAAACTACTATTCTCCAATGTGCAATTAAAAATTAATTTCAATATTTAGGACATCTTTACAAAATGATCTCTCAAAATATAAAAGATTTTACTAATCAGCCAGAAGAGCAGCAATACACTGGATTACAAATTAACCCTCTTTCTTTCACAGCAATGACCAAATAAAAGAAAATATTGAGGAACATGGAGGAATTTTATAATGTATTACCCCACAGACAGTCTGACCTATACTACACAGGGGGAAAAAAATATTACTTTCACAATATTAAGCTAGCTAAAAGTACTTTAAAATATAAATTTTATAAATTCTTTAAACAAGGCCACAAAACGCTAACACACTAACACTTATATACAGTTGTGTGTTTATATACAACTTTGTGCATGTGCACATGTTGAATTATGCATAGTGTCTATTTCCATGAACCAAAAATTGAAGGATAAGATGACCAATTCTGTCAATTACAGAAATGTGTGTTTTGCTAACATTCTAAATTACACCAGTGCAGCTTATTGAACACATCAGCTTTTCTGTCGATGTAAAGCATAATTATTACTGTGTTTGTGGTCAAATTTATTCTTTTCTTTACTGTGCTTTTAACTGAGTCCCATTCAACCTAAATAAGCAACTTTTATTAGAATAACTATAAAAAGACATTTTACTATTTTAAATCCAACTCAAGTAAGCAAAAACTATAATATAATGGCATTCTCCATCAAATCTCTGTCCACCACCCTCCTTAAAGGCTGCCATTTAAAGGGAACACTGACATTCCACAAAGCTACACCCAGCGAGCCAGAGCCCTGTTGTGGCAATCTCGCTGCAAAAGGCACCCTAGACCACATGGCAAGGGGAAGGGACCCTCCTCTTCCAAAACAATCCCTTCAGACCAGGAAATTCTGGGCAGCAGCAGTTCAGGGAGAAGTCAGACAGCTGCCTCCCATGCTGTACCTGCTCTGTGAGGAAACAGAGTGGCTCTGGTCTCCAGGACGGTCAGGGCAGCACCTCTCGTGAACAGTTCAAGCCAGAAGTGTTACACAGCAAATTGAAATAAAAGTGCTCTTTGTAATGAAGTGCTGCCACACACACACACAGCAGGTACAGCCTCTAGCAAATGTACCCAAAATGTCCTTTTTTTCAAACTACATCCTAAAGAAATCTACTGAAATAAATGGAACTGCAGTTACCAATCTGGATGTTGGCAATAGTTTCTGTCTGTCGGTCACAAAGTGGACTCACACCCAAGTGGTATTTTTTTTCAATATCACCTAAAGAAACAAAAGTATAATACAACTGTTAAGTCATCAGGTCCAAATCCAAATCAAACACCAAAAGAGGTGAGCTGTGCAAGGGGGCTAACAAGGATGGTATCTTGCAGCTGGTGGATTGCATTTACTTTTCTCCCCACCTCCCACAAAAACCAAGTAGATCTGTCAGTGAGACTAACAGTATTTATAAATACTGTATTTAAATACTATTTTTCATCAAACACTAATTAAACAAAAAACATAGAACCACTAGTTTACTGAAGGATTAACATCCTCTTCCTCACAAAGCTTCCTAGACTGTCATAGAAATGACAAATTAAAATCCCCCCCTTATGAATATTGATGAGAATAGCTCAGCCTTCAGAAATTTCTGGCTAAAGGCAGTTTGTGGTTCTGCCTCCCCATCACCTTTACCAAAGATTAAGCCTCATGTGGTTAGCAGCAAATAAATCAGTCTGTTCCCCATTTATCATATCCACGTGCAAAATACCAGGTCTCAACTCGGCTAAACTAGCCTTAGTTCTATTATTAAAATTTAATAATAATGGAGGAAATTCACTCCATTTGTTAATTACAAGCTTTATTAACTGCTTATATAAGTAATCGTAACTGCATGGTAACTCAGAATCTCCCCATCTCTCACCTGCTTCCCAACAGGCCTCACAGCTGAAGTTTAAATATTGAGGGCACACAATGAACATATTTCATCATTTACTGAAGCCACTAGGTAAATTTAACGTGGCCATAATTACTCCTCTGAAGCACCTTTCAGGCTGCGTTCTAGGTTCAGACTCTAAGCAGATTCTTCCATGAATTTTAGTAATTCCAACCTTTTGCAAGAAGTACAACCCATGACAGTAAAAAAATCCCATGCTGCACTGTACATCTCTGTTAGTCCTAAATATAAATGGACTAGGATGCTCTTCCCACGCTTTAAGTACGTCGCATCCTAACGGATACTTCTGCTCTTACCTTGATGGAAGAACTCCTCTGTTACTTTTTCACTCCACTGCTTGCTCAGCTCCCACGTCCGACACGGGTTACAAATATCTGCACATTTCAAAGCCATCTAAAAAGTTAACACACAGTGTTAGATCACCTTTCCCTCCAGCAGAAGCACCTGTAATTATTTATTTCCTTACAGGAGATTATTTTTAACTTTTCTGAATAACAAACCTACCTAACATCTGCATCTCAAACTTATGTTCTGCAATATTTAAAAAGTACTCAGGGAACTCAGATCCCATGATCATCTCTGAGTAATATGGAAATTCAGTCAAGTCAAAGTATTTCAGGAGCACTATATTTAGTATATTCACTGGTACAGGAACCAAAAAAAAAAAAAAAACAGAAAAAGAAACATCAAAGTAAGCAAACAGCACTTTCCATTTCTGGCTCTGAAGCTCATATTTTTAGCAATGGTTTGCACAAGACAGAACTTCTCATCTGTTTGTTTATGTCCTTTTATAGTCCACAATATGAACCTATTAAGAAAATGTCTATAAATCTAAAAGGAATTTCAAGGTTTTTGTTTTTAAAGTTTGTTAAAGCTCACTAGCACAGCTGCAAACTGATTCACAACGGTAGTGCCTTCCTTTCCCAAAATATGTTCTGACAAAGCATTTCACAATTCTGAGGCTGCAATGGAGTTGTTAGAAAAGCTAAACCCTCTCTTGGAAAAACACCCCTCCTTGCTTTAGTAGCTCTAAGTTATGAGACTTACCAACACTCACTATCACTTGGGAGAAGTGCTGGGGAAGGGAACTGAAGTGGAGGGAACAACCTTTTTGTTGTGAAACAGAATGACTAGAAGATAGTTCTGCTTTTGAAAGGAGGAGAAAGCCTGGCAGAAGTAGTATTTAGCATTTTTAAGTAAATTATTCTTACGCTAAAATGATGTTTTCAAAAATCTTCCCAAAAAGATCACCTGTAAAACGAAGTGCCGATGGTTTGCGTTCTCTAAACATAGGTCTCCTCTATCCAAATGCGATCGAAACATGGACAAATACTCATTTTGCTGACTGATGTCTGTGGCAAGAATGAGATCGCCTATTTGGCTTTCCATCAGCTGCCTGAAATTAGTGATACCAAACATTCAAAGCATAACAATTAAGAACAGTCACCACTAGATTGAGATGTCTTTTTATCATATATATTATTATACAAGTACAAGTTTTACAATTAGCATTTTCACTGAACTAGTTTGTTTGTTTGTTTTCTTTCGCTGAAAAATCTTACAACATCCACAGAAACACCAGGACACTTCACTGGCAGCTTTCAGGAAGACTTCAAAGCAGTTTTTAGCTTCTTTTCTCCCCACCCCTCCCCTTTTTTTTTTGTTCTTAAAAATGCATAAACTAATTGTTTCAAGATTGTTTCTTGTTAGAGTAGGTGAAGAGGGTCTATTTTAAACTACAGTTGTGGTGGCAGAAGGAGAAAAGGTTGCCAAGTTTAATCTGAACAGGTGCTTGTCTACATAAATACACTTCTTCAATGTGCTCACAGTAAATGTTATTTTCCAGATATCACGTTGCACCATGAACTGCTCTACTCCACCAGCACAGTATCCAGGAATTCTTAAAACAGATCATCATCTACATTTTGTATTCAAAACTGCCATGCAATAATGCATCTTGTTTTGCAAGGCTGTCTTACTTAAGTGACAGCTTGCTTACGTCTTAAACTAATCTATACTCTTTGGTAAAAACATACCTGTTTTCTAATGACATATGTGCAAATAAACCAGACTCTCTCAGCAACCCCACTGCCGATCTCCAGTGATGGTTCTCTAATACTGAGGTATTCTGCGAATGGAAAGGGAATAGCACCTATCAATCAACACCTTTTCCTTACACTGCAGAGCTGTATACCAAGAGGAGACCAGAAAGTTTTGCTGCGTTTTGGAGTTGGTGTTTTTATTTCTTCCTTGTTTGTTCCCACCCCCCCCCCCCCCCCCCCCCCCAAGGAGGTTAAAACTCACAAAGCCAAATATGTTGTTAATTTGCACATTTTTTTATCCCAGCGGCATGGAAACAATGTCTGGATTCAAACCTACTGCTAGCTAAACACCTCACAATTTATACTCCCTTTCTGTACTACTCAAGCATTCTCCAAACCAGGCTTCAACAAAACAACTGATTCTGTTCTTACCTTATATAAAGTTGCTAAATAATGGTTTGTTTTAATTAGGAAAGGTTGGTTAACGCCTGGGTGATCCAAGTCATGTGTGGCAGCTGCTATTAAACTGAGCAGAACATCCCATGGAGTTAAAGATCTGGAAAGCTGCAAGGCAAAACCAATAAATGTTAGTAATGCAAGTATGCCCTTAGAAAAAAGTGCAAAAGTGTTGCATTTTTGGTTTTTAGCTATTAACAGCCAATAGAAATTCAGAAGAAATTCTGAAGATGCAAAACTAATATTCCACTGACTTTGCACATTATTTTCCCACTCAAAGCTACAATATTTCAACAATGGTTTAAGCATTACTCTTTCTGAACGAGAAGGTTCAGTCTTGAAAAACACAGGCACACAAAATCCTACTTTTTGTCTGGTAATGAAGTACTATTCCTAAGCAGATCCCATAAAAGCAGTAAATTCTTAAAATTAGCTCTCCTTGTCATTTACCAAGTCCATCTGTATATGTCAATTGTGCTTTAAATACACACTATATTTTAAAAAGCATAAAAACCCCTTCCTCTTTAAGGGAAGAAACTAATGCTCAAGAAGACTTTAGAACTGTTCAGAATGGATTTCTACTCTTATGCAAAATTACATTTAAAAGTCCAGCAGGGTCAGAACCAAAGGAGGAAATTCTGACACAAATAAATATTTTCAAGAAGTATGTGTATGTCAATTAACTCAGCATTCACCTGCATAGACTTATTTTCACTGCTCATAGCTGCTACTACTTATGGTTGGGAGGTTTGTAACTTAGACTAAGTCAGCCTGCACTAAAACAGAGAGGACAACTCTGCCCATACAAAGGTGAAATGCAGCAAACACCCTGCCAGGACAGAAGTTTATATTCCTTGTTACGTTTGCCATCTATCGTGCCTCACATGTTTATAAAGTACTTTGGTGCAACAGAACCTGTAGCTGTATATGTTACTAAAAATACAAAGTCTATACTTGTACCTAAAGCATCACAAAACTTCCATCACGAGTATTAAATAAAAAATGCTCAGAGCTTTCAAACTGCATGCCATAAAAAAGCTCATCATGTATCAGCTCTGATTTGGCTCACTGCACCAACTGATCTGAGAGCAGCATTGAGAAACTGAGTGGGAGGAGTGGGCAAAGAGCCTCCAAAAAACATCAAGGGAGCCAGAACTTACTTGGTTTTACTTCAGAAGCAGAATAAGGAGCTATGCTATTCAAGGGAATACGAGGCTGGTGATAACCTGCATCAAGGTAGATAACTTGTCTCACCTGGCTACAGAGCACTGCAGTTTTCAATTTAATACAGAAGAACAGTATTTAGTCCTAAAATTGTCCAATCACTCAGAGCAGCCTGACAGCAGTCCAAGCAGGGAGGAACAAACACTCAACCAGCTCAGCTCCTTCATGTCTGTAACTCTGCCATTTCTTAAAAAAGAAAGGCCAAAGAGAAGTCCTAATGTACTGCTATGAACTGCCTCTGACAGAAGCATCCTATTCAGTGATAGTAAAAATGAGCAAAGCAAGGATAATAGTAGTTTCTGGAGGAAAAACTTCACCCCAAATGATAAATACACAAATTTATTATTGCCAGCTCTGACTCAGGCTACAATTCTTTGCAAATATTTTGGGGCACAACACTATGTTAAATAGTTGCAACCTTAATTCCCTACTCTGGTCCAACGTGAAGTCACACAAAAGACAATGTCAGCTCAGAAGTGGGGGAAAAAAGAAAAGCACACTGCTAAGGGTGAACCCACAACCTCAGCAACAGAGAGAGCAGTGGAGAGTTCAAAACTGTGTCTTGTTGGGTTCTTAGGTTTCTTTACTTTTATATGTATATATAGATACATGAGCTTACCACTCTCTACAGTTCCCTATAAGGATATTGTAGCCAAGTGAGGGTCAGCCTCTTCTGCCAGGTGACCACTGACAGGATGAGAGGACACAGCTTCAAGCTGCACCAGAGGAGGTTCAGATTGGACATGAGGGCATTGGACAACTTCTTCACAGAAGGAGTTGTTAAGCAGTGGAACGGGCTGCCCAGGGAGGTGGTGGAGTCACCGTCCCCGGATGTGGCACTTTGTGCCATGGTCTAGTTGACCATGATGGTGTTGGGTCATAGATTAAACTCAATCTCAGAGGCCTTTTCTAACCTAAATGATTCTGAGATATGCACACACAATTCACATGCACACCACTCATATGCACACACACACAAATGCACATATTTCTGTACATACATGTGATGTGAAAGCGAGAACGCTCCCTTACCTTGGGCTCTTTTAAGTAACAGTGCATGGCCTGAGTCACATCAGCAGCATGAACTGCATTATGATAAGGGTTTTGACTGTGATAATCTTCTTGAACCATAACTGCAGGAAAATAACATATATCCAAATTTAAATAACAGTTTTTTCAAGCAACATTTTATATTCCATTACTAGGCACAGAAATATGCAATATCCCAAGTTATACACACATGAAAACATCACAGTCACTAAATCATCAGCTGAACCACAACACAGGTATAGCATTTTTATGTGAAGAAATAGTATTTTCTAAAGGAAATCAACCACATGTGGAGTCATCTCAGAGCAAAATTAAACGACTTGAAATCAATATATAATCTGAGAGACTCTGAGACCTTCCTAGGGAAGGCTCCCTTTGCAAATCTGGACTGCCCAAACCGTGAGGCAACCCTGAATACAAAATGAAGATGATGCTGTCTACCAAAGTATCAGGATAATCCCATATCAGCCCTTGAAAACAGACAAGATCAAAGGAATTAGGTACTGCATTTCTGTCATATGAAGTGTTTTTCTTTCCCATTCAGGAAAGTGGTCATGGAAAGCCATCTCTACACTTTTTTAGGCATCTTATACTTCACTCAGGACAATTTAAGTCTATGTGCAATTTAGAAAAGAATCTCGTTTAGATGATGGCCTGACTAACTACTCCTAGATTTAATATTCCCTCTTTAACCTCTTCCTTGCTTTTCTCCTCTTTCACTCATCTTCCTGGCTGTCTCCAAACAGTATAGGTAGAATTTTTTAAAGGGCATCAACATTAGCTTGAGTACATGGAATGAAAGAACTATAATGTTTAAAAGGATGGAGGAGAAAAAGACCTGAAGCACAACAATCAAACTGCATTCTAAGGTTTGGTCTGATACTACACATTAGTTTTTTCAAGCAAACCTAAAAGAATATTTTCCTAGCTGACTACCATCAGTCAGTCCCATCAAAATAACATGCCTATAACCTCTTGTTCTACTCAGTTGAGAAGCCAAAACTGTCCACATAATTCTGATTGTAATGTTACAGCATTACTGACGTGGTATTTGTGAAGAGCTGTGGTTCATGAAAACTCAAAATACTGTAACCACCACCTAATCTCAATACTATTCAACGCATAGCTGACAGCTCATACAAAAAAATGACGAAAATAAATGTCTTTGTGTTCTATCAACCTGCATTAGAACTCTCTCCCACCTATTCCTCACATCAAGTGCACTAATGGATGTCCTTAATTTTTGGGGGGCTTCACAGGCTGGTCAAGCTACCTGAAGCCTACAATTCTTTTTAAGTTATTTAATAAGGCAGACTTAGGTCAAAATTTTGACCATGATTTGCCTGAACTAGAATATCACAACCATCCTATGTTTTCAGGAATAGAGTACGTCGTATTTTCTCTCCCCCTCTTCAGGTCTGGAATAAGAACTTGAAAACACACAGTAGGAGGATGCAGATCTCCAAGTAACCTTTGGAAATCACTGAAAGACTATGTATGTGTATAAACATACAAATATATATATATATATATATATACACACATACCAAAAAAAAATGTTGAAATCTTACTGAGAACTAAAACCAGATTTCTCTACTTAAAAAGATTCCATTAAATTCCAAAAAAAAAGTTAATTTTACATGGTACTATGAACCACTTATGCCGTCCTACTCTTCCAGAATTTGATCTTCAGGTTACTGTGGACTGGAGTACAAGAGGTAGTAAAAGAAAAAAATGAACTGTGTTCATGCTGAATGATGTATTTGGAAGAAAGGTTCCTTGATTTGACAGATGGACTAGGACAGAGATAAGAGTGTTCTTCTCAGTGACATTAAGTAGAAGGCATTAACAAAAGGGAAAGGTGGTAACTTTCAAAACTGGAACAGAATTTTGCCTTCTTCCAAGTCTAAATCTCATTTTAGTGACTTCGAGTAATCATATGTAGTTAAAACTATATTTATAATCTTTTGATAACCAGCTAACTAATCCAGTCATTCCCAGCTAGTCTTTTAAGTACTATGATTTGCTAAATCTCAACTAACCAGAAGATGAGAAAGACAAAGCATACTCAGTTACAACTCAAGTAGCCTAAGACTGGATTTCTATAATAATTTTCTTCACATTTCAATATATCAACCATTAAGGTCAGCTGATTTACTTTTCTGAAACTGGAAGGAACTGAGTCCACTTTAAAGCAACATGAAATACAAGACAGAACAATTCTCTTTTTTTTTAAGCTGAAAGAGAACTAAATTATGAAAACAAAAATGTTTCCCTAATTTGAAAGGGGAGAAAAGTCTTCCAAATGTGATTTCTCCTCTGTTAAGTGACAAACTTTGTAACCACAGAATCATTTTCTCCAGAACTGTGAAAGCCTGCTAAAAGGGACCAGAAACTTGTTTCTCCTGCTCAGTTAAAAAAATCGTCCCACTTCACAAAATTAAAGGTACTGACTGTCACAGAAGAACCAACAGAAAGTTGTCTCACACCAGTACCTGTCTATGGCACTGGGATGCGGAAGGACAGCTCATTCAGCTGTTGAGCGACTGTACTGCTTGATTTGAATATTATACGCTGTATTTACAGTTCTTTCCATCGAAGCATTTCAGTGCAGCAGGCTCAGACATTCAAGTAAAATTGTCCTGCACTCTGTTTAGGGAGAAGCTACACCCACAGTACTGTGCTTACTTCTGCAAGAGTTTGAACGAGCCAGACACAGCAGCAAACTGGCCCCAGCTAATCCAGCCAAGCTTACACATTCCATACAGTTAGGAAACTCTATCACTGGGAAGCAAAGATGAATGCAGAACTGAAAACTAAAAGAAAGGAGTTGTCTGGCCTTTCTCAATACAAATGTCACATAATGTCGCATATACTTCTGATTAGTCAGATTTAATAAAGGGAATACAACATCAGCTATGGAACTAATAAACTTGTTAATATTTGTTTGGATTTAATATGGACAGTTCTGTACTCAAAGAAACTATGAGAGATTGTCTCAGTCAATATAACTTAAATCACTGCACAGTTTGGACTGCATTAATACCCTTCAAACATTATTGCTAAACTTCAACCAGCAATTCAATTAAGGCATAAAAAAGCAGCAATATTCATCATAATAAAAAGCTGTATTTACCCAAAAATCTACGAAGTTTCATCGTATCTAACTGGAAGTGTTCAATTAGTCCATGAAGATTAAACAGATGAAAGGTTAAGCTGACTAGACTGTTTCCTAAAAATAAGATGAAAATACTAATTCATTGGAAGCCATGAAATCAGTGACTCTTTCACAAGAAATGTATTATTTCAAACAAATTGGTCACATAAATTATACAAGCAAATTTTTCTACACCAATTTATGATAAGTATTTAAATCTTATTGCATGACAAGATTCAATTAGCTGTTTCTAGTAACAACCAGTGGTTTTGCTTAATGATAGTGCATTCACCAACTGTCCACTGTCAAGTGACAGGAGGAAAATGTTACTGAACATTAAAAAAACCCCAACAGGTTCCAACACACAAACCCATTACAATGATACTCAACTTTGTAAGTAACTTTATGCAACATATCACAAACAGCTGAAAGCCAAATACAATCAAGCAAAGATAAAAGCCAACACTATCGATTAGCACACACTGTAAATATGCTAACTCTCATTTTTCTCATGTATTTCGCTGAACTGCTCCTTATTTTACCCAGAACTCTATGAAGAAGTTTCTCTAGAAAACGCATACTATTACAAGCTTACAATATACTTCGCCTACTCATAGCTGTATTATAATCATTTACAGTAGTAAAATACGTAAAATTGCAAAAGACAGAGAAACAGCCCAAAATGTTTATTTGAAATAATTTGCCCATTATTTGCTCTGCAAACAATGCCATGGCTGACAATCTTCATTTAGCATTTAAGAACCTAGCACAGATAGAAATTAAGGTACAAAAGGACAAAAAAATTCTGCTAAATCTTGCTTATTACTGGGCTTAATGTATTCCTATGTGCATGCCACTTCCTCACTATGAGATATGCAATTCTTGGAACAACATTTACCAGGTAATTTGTTTCTCAGAGGTTCATCCAGGGCAGCTCATCCAGCAGAGTTTCATAAACAGCATTCTGCCCTTAAAAACTTTTAGGAACAAGGCTGCCTGATCAAAATGTCCTCCTAAAATTACTTAATTAGGATGCAAAACTTTCAACGCTCTAATTGCAATTCTGCTACCTACTCCATATGATGTAAGACTTGCAAGAGCTGCCCCTCATTCTCTTCCCACACTGGCACAAATGTCACTGTGACGCTGGACTTGCTTATCTCCTCCTTCCATTTTATTCAAAATCCAGCTTCCATCGCTGTGATTATGATACAAATATTCACCCTATCCACTGCAGCAGCCCTCCCTCCTCCTTTCCAGCACTTTTATAGATCTCTTTTCTGTCTGTCCATAAATTAAACAATACTTCAGTGTTTTTTTAACCAAATACTTTCGCAGTTCCTACTGCTACTTGTAATGAGCGTTCAAAACTAACCAGAATGTTCTCCTTCTTCTACTTTGTGCAAGATGTGGGTACAGCAGCTTCCCTCTGCTCAGCTCCTAATTCTCCAGGTGTTCTATTACATGTCCTAATTATAATGCATTCACACCAACGTGCCTTCTCACTGCACTATAAAGCAATAGACCTATCAAACTTGAAATTTATCAGAAAAATACTTGTTTAGTCTAAATGACCTTTTGGACACAAGCATATAAATTACCAGCAAACCCATAATTGGAAAAAAAAGTCTAAGACAGTAAAATTATTTGTTAATTTATATGAAATTACTGCTACAAATTACTAAAAGAGTACAGAAAGTACAAAGTATGTGAAGGGGTTCTTCTACAAATCAATGATTATTATCAGCACTGACAGCATCATTATTTTAATGGAGTGACCAGGCAAACTAGGACTTAGATTAAACACTATTAAACCAAAAAGTACTGCCTGATGAAATTTGTGCTTTTTAGTGAATCATACACTGCAACATAAGTGCCACAGTTAAGTTATGCTAGGAGATAAAACAGATGAAATAGCAAAAGTAAACTCACCATTTGTCAGTCTATCAAAAAGAAAAATATCAAAATTCCAATTTCCAACCTTCTCCAGCATACACTGAAAGAAAATACAAAAGCTGTCATTTTTTAATCAGCGTATGTCTACCTTCCTGTAACCTGGAAGAGTATTTAAGATTTCAGAGACACATCAAGTCTTAGGATTCCTACATACGTACAAAAAAAAGTAGTAAAAGAATAACTAAATTTGTCTGATAACTGAAAAACTTCAAAATGCATGTTACAAATTAAAAAGCTGGAAAAACCAAGAAGTGCCTTGACGGAACTGGCTGGAGATTTTCCTTTCATCCTTTACTTAATTTCTCAAAAGAAGCAAGACACAATTTTAAAACAATTAGGTTAAAACCAGAAACAATGTGAAAGAAATTCAGACAATTCAGACTTCAGTTTTTCAATGAATTATCAAATAAATCTGTGTAGTCTTTGACCTCATTTTCTGTCTTTTCCTGCTTACAGAAGAGAAATAGTATCTAGATGATTTACTAGATACATGAGCCATTTGCATTTTAACCATTATATGAGCCATAATGCATTTTAAATTCCTTACAAACCTAGCTTTTGACTTTCCACCTCAGTGAACTAGCACATCTTCCCAGCAGCTTCACATGAACTGTCCTTCCAGCAAGAGGGATCAGCAAGAACACCAAACAGCACACGAGGCCTCACCAGAGTTCAGCAATCCCGATCTTTGGCTCCCCTACCTGTATCACAAATCCCTGTCCAGCACATTTTACGACAGACTCCTGCCTTCTCCTATTCTCATTAGATTGGTAGAGCTGTTTTATAATCCAATTATGCAAACAAAAAGCATTCTAGCTTTTCTCTACCAGCCGCTAAAACTCTGCTACCCAAGAAAACAAGAACATTAACAAGTTCTCTATACTATTAAATTACATTTACTTTTTTAAGATCCATCCTCCAGGTTATCACATTTTTTTCTACACCACAGCCTGATCATGTTCAGCTTGGAGATGTCCACTGTGTAAGTATATTCCTTTTTTGTGTCAATATGACAAATAAAAAAGCACTAAATGCAGTGACACACAGCCTTTGGGATCTTGAATAACCTGAATCATCTTTGCCTGTTTAGTCTCCTTCAGCACTATTTGACCTCTGTCCCCAATACACTAGTCTTTTATCCAGGTAGCTGCTCTCTTAACACCACCTCTCTTCCCAGTACCTGTTTTCCCCGCTTTAGTGCCACACAGGCATATTATAGCTATAACAGTTTTCTTTTCTAAAAGAACTGCCTAGCAAAGAAAAAGTCAGTTTGGCATAAACATGTCCTGACAAATCAATTTACTGCATTTTACTGAGTTTGCAGTAGCAGGTAGTCACTCTTTCAGATGTTCTTTAGTTATGTTAGACTAAAAATGAAAGGGAATAGTTGTCCAAATTGCTTCATTACATCCCTTATATACAGATACATTTTCCTTTCTTCATGTTTTTAAAGTGCACCCTTCATTCACCAGTTATTAGGAAAAAAAAAAAAAAGAAAGAAAGAAAAACACTAGCCACAAAAATCATCCCACTACACTAGTAGGCAGTTTGTTGCAAACTATTAAGATATATCTATATAAATGCACAAAAATACATACACACACATATATTAAAAAAAAGCTTAAAATTTGTATTTGGTTGTACTTTCAACACGTGATATAGTTTTATATACTAGCAAGCATTTTAAAAAACATACTTAAAAAAATAAAAATCAAGCAACCAACCTTTGCTTGTCCATTATAATCATCATCTAAAATGTTTGAAGAATTTGGAACAGTGATACCACGGAAAAAACGGGAAGATCTCAGGTATCGCTGGAAACTAAGCAACCTTCTCACATTTCTTGCAGACACAGAGACCTCGATTTCAGAATTTGCTACAAAAAACAAGAAAATAAACACTCTCGCTAAAAAACCTTTATCGAAAAGATGGGTGTTCAGGGAAGTCTGGTACAAAGGCAATGCAAATTTTTTTTTTGTATCAAACGTTTCAGCCACAAATACAGATATTTTTATTAATAAAAAATACAGAGCCAGGGTTTAGAAAAAAGTGTTCCGTGTAGGTATCCTGTGAAGAAAAACAAATATTTAAAATCACAGCTGCAACCCATCTTTTTAAGGAACTCTGTTATTGAAAGGACAGAAATATTATGGAAATTGTCTAAAAACACAGTATTGCAAACAAACTATTTTTTGAAAACTGCTCTCATGTATCTGTGTCCCTAACAAATCACATAAAATATGCACACCAGCAAGAGAATATCAGAAACTGCATGTTGATACAGGAGATACAAGTAGGTTTTGAGCACATACAAGTAACTTTCACATAAGTTTTAAAGCTCCGAAAATCCCTTAGCCCCACTACTGGCAAAATTTTAAACTCACTCAAGTAATTCTGGTGCTTTTGCAGATAGTTACATTCTTCTGGTAAACAAATATCACATTTATTTTCCCAGCATATGCAAATCCCTTTCCTGGTACAGTGAAAACACAACAGAAAATTATTTTAACCTGTTTTCAAATATTAATCCAAATATTTTGCTTTATATTCACTAGGTTAACTGTTTATTCAAATGACTGATGCTAGTTTACATCCAATTCCACTTGATATACTTGAAGCATTTGAGAAACCAAAGATCAAACTATGCATAGCTACAATTTCTTTGTAACGAGTCAGATACTCTGATTTTGAAATACTCAAGGCCAAACTTGGCCTTTACTTTCTTTTCAGCAGCACCCTAATAGCAGTTTTCTATAACCAAGAGTCAATAATCTTGATATTCACTCATACTGCCTGAAATTACTCGTGCTCAAAAAAAAAGAATAATTAAAAAATAAGGTATTAAGGAAGTCAGTACAAACAGGCTCTTCTCCAAAAATGCAGATGCTCAAAACCAACATGAGCTCAACTCTATAGTACAGATCTCTTCTTCTTCCAAGAACAAGGCATATTAGAAGTTGGTGAACTAAGGAGTCACACCTTTTGTTCTTAAAATTCAGTCTAAAATGCTGTACAGGGGAAGCTGTGGTCTTACTGACAACTTCAATAGCCTTAGCAATATCTAGTGACAGCAGCTTAATCCTATGTAAAATAAATCTTATCCATTTAAATTCTTTGCCCTGCAGAAGTTCCAACTTACTTTCTGTTCTATGTTAGCTCATTAATATATTAATTTCCAAACCACAGAAATAAAACACCTCTAAACAGAACTGACAGTGGGACAAACATACAGTATCTAATCAAACACAGCAGCGTTCCACATGAGCAGTCTGTGCTAACAGAGATTAAACCGACAAAACTGCAATATTCTTTCAGATGTGCCTGAAACACTTGATCAAGACATTGAAATTCAGGGCTAGCACAGACAACTTTCACGTGAAATATCCTTCTCCAAGGATATCATACTCAAGGACAAGGGCACTTCCTCTGAAGACACTGAAATGTATATATGTATATACATGTATATACACATATATACATCTATACTACCTATGATAAAGGTAGCTTATAAAGCAACATTCACATGTACAGCAGGCAAATAAACAGATTCTGTCAGGCTGCCTTACTCTACCAATATTTCTAAGCACATTTGTTAACATGAGGTCTGAGCATTGCCAGGCTGCAAAACAGAGAAGCAGGGAGCAATGCAGCTGCTGCCGTTACAGGGGCACAGTGCTTCCCCCTCAACCTTCATCCAATCCCTTCAAATCCAAATTTCAGAACAGAAGTTGCTAGATTGAAAAATAAAATAATATAAAACTGTTTTAACTTGGGTCATAAAATGATCTAAAATAGCCACAAAGTCACATACAAAATCCAGGAACTTCACTAAATGTCAATAAAACAAAATATTTAAAGCAGGAAAAATTGTGCAGATAATTATCTTGACCTCAAGTCTATCTACAGATCTAGAGTTCACAAAAAACTATTCTTGTTGTCATACTGCAAACTAAGTTTCACTGTCACAGATGCCACATGTTAATCTTTGACAGAACAGGACGATATAGGTAATACAAGTCAAACAGCAGCTTCTGGCAGCAAAGAACAAAACAGATCACAGAAATGCATTAATTTGGCAGTATAGACATTCCACCTGTATTTGTAAGCCATGGGGGGGTTGCACATGATCTTGCTTCAGTATTTTTTCTGATGATGATGTGTGTACAGAGGCATATTAGTTGCTTAGTTTTCTGGGAAGCTTCATTATTCTGTGAACCATCATTACTCTTTACTTCACAACATGCTATTGAGACATCTAGCATGTTTAAAATCTCTAAATTATCACCTATTTGTATAGCTTATAAACTACTTTTACACATTAAACCTACTTTTTCTACCCCTTGTTGAGAAGCAAAAAAAAAAAAAGAGCACTGCTTCAACTGATGCAATTCAAACAAACAGCAAAGCCTACATCATTCCAGCTTTCCCAGCAGTCGTGCTGCTTATTACAGAATCACAAAACTGCTGAGGTAGGAAATGACTTCTGGGATTCATCTGGTCAAACTGCTCTGCACAAGCAGGATCACTCAGATCGCATCACCCAGGACAGTGTCACAGAAGATTCTGAGTATCTCCCAGGATGGAGACTCCACAGTCTTCTTGGGCAACCTGTGCCAGCACTTGGTCACCCTCACAGTGGAACAGTGTTTCCTGATGTTCAGGGGGAACCTCCTGTGTTTCAGTTTGCGCCCATGGCCTCTGGTCCTGGCACTGGGCACCACTGAAAGAGCCTGGCTCCATCCTCTGCACCCTCCCTTCAGGGATTTGTATACATAGGTAAGTTCCTCCGCCAAGCCTTCTCGAGCCTGAACAGTCCCAGCTCAGACTTTTCTCATCAGCCCTCTAATCTTCCTCACCCTTTGTGGGACTCTTTGTGATATGTCCATGTCTTCCTTTTACTGTGGAGCCCAGACATGGACACAGCACTCCAGGTGAGGCCTCGCCAGTGCTGAATAAAGGAGCGGGATCACCTCCCTCTACCTGCTGGCACCATTCCTCCTAATGTAGCCCAGCATACCGTTTGCTTTCTTTCCAACAAGGCCACATGGCTGATTCATCTTCAGTTTGGTGCCCACCAGGTGATTTTCAGTCAAGCTGCTTTCCAGCTGGGGCTGTTCCTCCCCAGCGGCCGGGCTTTGCACTCCCTTTTGAACTACTTGTTATTGTACGCATGTAGCCAAAGCAAAATAAACCTTGACTAAATGTCTTTTAACATTTAGGTCTGCAATTATTAGAATAACTTCCAACTGAGAAAAGAGATCTTGAGCCTTGCCATCCCTCTGCAGTTCCAGAACATCTCATTCGGAGGGACACCACCAACCCCAAAAGCAAATTTCTCTCCCTTGAACAGCTGAACATTTTCCACAAGACAATTCAGAATAGGCGAGTCAGATGCGTAGGTTTGACAGGTTATTAATTTTAAAGGGAGGTTGAAACAGAAAATAGCTGGCTTTCAAGGAATGGGGTGGGAGGAAGACAGGTTCTTCAGCTGCAGGAACACTGATAGCAACCATGCCTGCTGTTTCCTTTTCCTCACAGATAAATCGGTATTAAGGATACACAAACCAACTGCTTTGTGGTTCTGGCAGACCAGCTAAGACCAGTTCATGGGAAGGACCAGTAAAATACAGTTGTGCAATGGAAACTTGGTATTTCCCTCCTGGCACATTCGTTCCCTTTATATACATGATTAATATGAAAATGTCAGCCTACCTCTTCTATCGTGAGTCATGAAATGAGATGCTAATTTCAAAGACCCTACCAAATCAAGGTTCGAAAATGTATTTATTATGCAAAGAAGGTGGTGAAGAATGAAGAGTGCATTGCATTTCCTCATGAATAAGCATGCTGCAAAGACGTCCCTCCTCCCAGCCTAAACATCTTCCATTTGGAGCCTTCAGCGTCCTAAATGCCTTTCTAATATCCAGTACTGACCATTTGCTCTTAAGGACAGTTTATGGACAAATTAGGATGAGAAAGTAAGTGAGAAATGGCATTTACTGCCTTGAGAACAAAGAGAACGAAAGTAAAGTCGGCATGGCAGGCATGATAAGAAGAATGCTGCAGCATTTGAAAGTGCTTTCAATGCCAGGAACTAGAACACAACCTGTAGGTTTTTGTGCCTCATCAACAGCAGCCATCCTATGACATTCTTCTTCTCATTCCTTTCTAAGTTAGAGATATCATCCAAAATATTTTCCAAAGGCTTTTTGGATTTTCTTTTTGTTTGTTTGATTAAAATGGTTATATTCTCATTTCTAAGCATCTTAACTGGGATGCTGGTAAAATAAAATATTTCTTTCTCTAAAATAAAGAAAAATAAGTAATTCTGTTACTAATATCAGTTATTTTGCTAATGTTAAGCACATATAGCAATAAAATAGCGCACATTGCCTTCATGCAACAGATTTCATCTGTATTTCAAGACACTAATTTTAATCTCTCTTCCCACTCCCAATCTTTCAAGCGTGTCATTCTTCATGAAAACCTAAAAAAAAAGTTTTATCACATTTCACAGGGATATTAAATATTTATTTTTCTCATGCTGATATAAAAATACAAAGTGAAAACAAGCGGTAATCACAGAATCATAATCATATCACTAAATCATATACTGATAGATTTGCTCTCTGAATTTTTGCATCTTGCATATAGGAAGGACAGTCAACAAAAGGCAGAATGACAACTTAATTAATCGAAAACCTAAATCCTAACAATATGCTTCAATTTTATTTTAATGCAAAGATAAATACTCATACCCTCTGATGGGATCCTGGATGAAACAAGGCTATCCAGTGTAAGAACTCTACCTCCATTTCTTTCCTGCTACAGCACAAAAGACAAATAGGAAATTATCCATGATAAAAATCACTGGTTTTTGCTGCAATAAATAGAAAGAGCATAACTGAGGATCTCAGGCATCACTGCCATTAACAGAAAAAAGAAATTTAAAAATAATATTTGAGAGGATGCATCTTTCTTATGTTTAATGTAAAACCTGAAGTTTGTGGTGCATAGCCCAGCAGAGGAGATCTTTTTCCTAAGAAGTATCACAGAAATATCTTCTTTTGGCGGAAGTAATCTCTCACAATTTTTCCACATTAAACTCAACTAAGCATTTATCATTTTTACACAGCAGATACTATTACTAAACATGACACAACATCTGAAAGTTTCCACTACCTGTAAATATATACACTTGAAAGCAATATTCAATTTCATATGCCTTTATAACCATCTTTCTGAGGTCTTACAGGATACAAATAATTTCTATTTATGAATAATTTGAAAGTATTATCTAGCATTTCACACCACTAGAGGGACCCATAAGCATTCTCATTTCCCATCTATCCCCATCAAACCATGAAGAAATACATTATTTTAGATCTATGAACATTTTCTAAAAAATCAAGTCCTGTTACTTAACTCTTCTGTAAGTTTTCGACTCATGATTTGAGGTTTCAAGGATTTTTTAAGACATTCAGTACTAAAGCATTATATAAAATTATGATTTTGCTTGGAAGATACCATTTCAGCAAGGGTTTTGAAGTTACACAGAAAGACTATTGGGGTTCTAAATTACCTTATTATACTTCTTGTTTTCCTCATAAGCACTCTGAATCCCTGCTCAGCATCACTGTAAGGCACTAACTCCCCTCTCCCGCTTAAAAGAAAAAAATAAGCCAGACTGTTTTGGTTTTATTGTATACCTACTTATACACACACATACATTTCTTTTCCAAATGATCAATATAAAATATAGTAATGATCAATGGAAAATATGCTAAATCCTCACATGGGTTAAGGATCAATGAAACAAACATAGCTTTGCAAGTGTCTTCTGACCGAGTGGATTCAGAAAAAATTGTTAAGTCTCGAAACCCTGGTAATACCACAATTATATTAACAACTCCAGTGCTTTTCAACAAATCTTCCCTGATGGAAGCAGGAAGAATTGCTAAACATCACCACTATCACAGATAACTGCTTTTCTGAAGGATCTTACAGAATGAAATACTGCTTTAGCAAAACACAGAACCACAGAACCGTAGAATAATTTAGGTGGGAAGGGCCAGAAGAGACTTCTCAAGTCCTTTGGTCCAAATCTCTGCTCAAAGCAGAGCTTACCTGAGAAAAATTACTCAGAGTGCAGAGATTAGACTACTTCAGTATGAAATAAGTGCCAATTCTCCAGTGGCACTGTAAGCCAATGCACAGCAAGAAAGTGTGAAGAAAACGCCACAAAAAGGAATCTACAGGATTTTACCAATGTATCTCTCTTGAATTTTGGTTGTTCTTAATATTTCTGTAAACACCTCAGGAAAGATACAAAATTAGGTAAATTAGACAATGCCATTCCTCTGCTGCAATGAGTAATTTGCAATAATCTCAGGACTAAGAAACTATATACAAGGCATAATCTTTCCATACCAATTTACTGAATCATAACCCCAGCAATCCTGCAATTGTGTCCTTTTTTTTTTAACCTGAAACCACCCATGGGCAAGGCAAATCTGCAGCTCACAACAGCAGAGTGTGAACCAGTGAACTCCACTGAAGCAAAACATCAGAACACAAATACAGCCCTTACAAAATGGGTTACGCCGTGTTAATCAAGATACTGATCCTCCTGATGAACAGGTACATGACTCAATAATAGTTCCACTATTTTCCAAAAGGATAATATATTCCAAACCATCACCAAATAATTTTCTTGATGTCTTACAAAAGAGCCCACCTTTCTTCATGTCCTAGAAATCTTCAGTTCTACAACAATGGACTGTCAGAATCCTCAAGTAATACTTTTTGGCTATTTTTCACCACCAGAAATGAAAGAAGAATTCATCATGGTTAACAGAAAAAGAATTTCCTTTACCAATTTGTATGATTGTGAATACAAAACTCAAATTGGGAGCAGACATGAAAACAAAAGAATTCTCACATACTTTCCATCAAATTATCCAGCATTAAAAAAAAGGAAAAAAAAAAAAGCTTTCAAAATAAGCTACTTGGAGAAGAAACACATTTGAGAGGTTCAAAAGAAAAGGCAAAAAGAAAGCAGAATGTGTCTCTGTCTTCTTCTAAGGTCAAACTTACTTCAGCAATAAAACATGGAGTGGGGCTGTACCTGTGCAAGACTCCAGGGCACACACGACGTTTTACAGAAACTCTTAAGAAGAAACTGTAGGTAAAACAACAATCTAGGACAGTAAAATTTAAAAAAACAAACCTGCCCTATATTCTCAGTTGGCAGCTTTTATACCAAAATCTTCCTTAACCAAGCTCACTTCAAGATCCCTTTTCACTCCAAGTTTATCTTCACTGGTTTTGTTTGGCTAAGGTTGTATTTAGAGCATTTTCTGACTACCCCTTATGGGACTGCATTCTCCACACTAAACCAAAGTCAAAATTTTGCTCACATTGAGGAAAACAATATATCTGAATAATCTGGGTTGTGAATAATTTGAAGACAATTTCAGAATCCCGTCCTTCACAGAAAGGCAGCTTTTGGAGAATTATCTTGAGTAGAAGCTTTTTACTCCTCAGTGCCGATATTTTCTTAGGGAAACAATTCATTCAGTCTATGACCACAGGGAAATCTTCTTGCATGGTTGTGAAACTCACCCTTTTTCACAGTACACTGTTGAACAAGACTTTTAACCATATTCAGCTTGGTAATTCCTCTGTTTTCTTGAAACAAAAAAGGGCATTCAAATTCACCTGGACCGTGCTCATTTTATCTCTAGATGCTATCATCAAAAGCACAGGGCTGTTATTACACAAGGATTTTGCAAATTGTTTAAAGCCATCAATTTAGATTTGCACTCCACTCTCTTCTTTAACTTCTGGCCTCTCAGCAAGGGGAATCTAAATTCACTGTTTAACATAGAGCTTTTCCAACAATTTGTGAGCAAAAAACTGGGCAGTTAAAAACACCATGGCAAACAGTAGATGCTGACATCTTCATCAGATCTCAGAGTAGCACATAATATGTTACATGAACTCTGATTTCCAAGTAAATCATCTGAAGGTTGCATAATAAACTCAGGGATTTCTTCAAGTGTTTGCCTTCTCAAGAAAGAGAACTAGATTTATCCATTACCTATAAAAGTCTCCCTTTCTTTTCCCACCACAAAGGCTTCATATACAACTGAGAAGAACCGTCTAAGTCTCAGTGAAGTCTTAAGTTCAAATCACATTATTTTCTCTCCTATATGGAGCACTATTCCGTATGTAAGCATCTATCTGCTTTTAAATTGAGCCATTCCTGAATGTCAACAGACACATACCGAATAACTCAAAAATTCCTTCCTTCTTTCCAAGATATTTTAACTCACATATGTGACATATTCCCTTATCTGTAAAACACAAAATAGAGCTCCATGTGTTGGCAACATCACTACATCACTATGTGCCCACAGAAGCATGCTCAGATGAGAGTGGCTCAAGAGAACTCTAAAAACCTTTGGACAAGATCGTACTTACTCAGGGTCAGGCAAAACAGGAAAAGCACAAAGAAAAAAATGTTTCCCCTCCACAAACCCAAAAATATTTGGGTTTTTATCTATTTCTTTTGACTATATCCAACAACCTTTTTCTAAAAAGGAAGCTTAAAAGCAAATATTCATTTAAGTTGTTCTGCATAAGACACTTCCCAATGTTTTTTCTGTTATCTTAATTATTCACTTGATCTTTATTCCTTTTGGCTTCACTTCCTCAGTAAAACATAGTGTACACAAATGAGCACAGTTTGGGTGTTTTTTTCAGGTTAAACAGTGAATGACTGGGGCACATTATATACTCCTGTTTGTGCACATTAGAAACTCCTCACAAACATAACAGAAGTTTGTTAGTGTATTTGTAACTGTGTGTATATACATACACAGACACATGTATATAAATAGGTATTACTGACAACCTCTCAACAGCAAGAAAACAAAACCTAAAAATTTATTGCTGGTTTACTATTTCTGAAAAAGGGAATATTTTTATACTGTCATTTACCAATTCTTCTACCAAAGATTCTGTTTTGCATTAGCTTTTCTCAACACATTCTGTCAACACTGCAGATGGAATTACTGTCTCAAGTAACATAAAAAAAATTTAAGAGTAATCATGTTAACTGTAGCCTATTTGTAAACCAGCAGACAGCAAGGGTAGTTAACACCACTAAAATCACTTTTTCAATAACTTCCCTGAAAATCAAACAGTACATGCTGCATTGTCACAGTGAACTGCAAAACTTCCCCCTTGTAACATGTGGAGTGAAAAGTTCCACAGTCAATTCAATAAAACTTTACAGCGCAGGCATTTTAATGTGCAACTGTGATTTATGTACATCCACTGAACAACCATTATATTTAAGGCCAAAATTTACTTCAGAGGAAGAAAGTTGTGTGCCTGTTCTCTCCTTCCCAGAAATGGTGGCTTTGAGTTGCTTTCTGAGTTTATGCCCATGGTCCTACATAGGCATAATCACAGATCACAGTAACAGAAAAGCTGCTAATTGATGATTCAGCATTAACAAATTGCCAACCAATGCGAGGAATACAATCCTGTCTTTCCCCACTAATCAGGAAGCAGTCTTATTCAAACAAAAATGTATTAATTAAGCTACTCCTCCCGGCTAGTTCCTGCAATTACCTATAAAAAGGTGACTTCCTGAACAACAGGTAATATAGAAGGAAAACTACCACCCAACAAACTTAGCTTGATCACCAGTCAAATCCTGAATTTAACAACTCTCAGATGACTCCCATACCACCAACTCTAACAATAACAATAAAGATATTTTTTCAACAATCTTTCCTCAAATTGAATTTCCTAGAAAAAAGTTACTGTTGAGAACACTTCTAGCCAAGGTAAAAACTCGCATAGTCATGTGGCAATTACAGAACTGTGGGATGAGGATGCAGAGGCTGAGCTTGTAATGCTTAAGAAGATCCAGAAGTGGTCTTAAGAAGTAAGTGCTAAAAATTTTCCTTCAGCAACACCAGATGAAGTTGCAAGTTAAAACAGCGTTATGAAACAGAAGTGACTATTTAAAATAAATACAACAGTAGCTTCCTGAAAACAGAATAAAGCATTTAAAATTCAGTATTCTTCAAACCTACCAATAAAGTACAGGGTTAAGAGCTTATCAATAACATATAGGAAAAGAGAACTGGTCAGCAGATTATCAGATGGACCTCCTGAAGGACATTCAACTTCTCAAAACATCATTGACACAAAAAGAAAATGTTGAACAACAAAAATTAGCTAAGAAAAATACAAAACAGCAATAATGGTTCCACACAGTGACTGACAGCCAGTATATACAACATCTGCAAAACAGGTAAGCCATGATCTTTGCAACATATTTAGTACCACAGAATAAAGTTAGTGGATGGCAGAAAATTACACTGAAACTATACAAACATGATGAAGGAAGCATATCCATGCATTACTGATGTTCAGGACATAGCTGTGGTGGGGAGGGAAAAAAAAAAAAAGCCAGCATTCAGATGGTTTAGTTAGCTTTGGCTCCTGAAGAGACCCTTTTCAGTTCAGTCTTTGCCTCAAGAAAGAAGAGCTGGCTGGCTCCTCTCACATGCTATTGCTCATAAGGGTGAACATTTTTCAGTCATGTAGCTCAATGTGGCAAAATCAAATCCTTCTGGAGTTACTGGGAGAGGGCAGGGAGAATACCCTAAAAAATAAGTCATGTCTGATCCCCACAACTTCTCTCTACTTGCAGTCTCACAGTATCATACTAAATCTCTTTTGCTTAAAACAATTAAGGAAACATTGATCAGGACTCAATTAGCATTGCAGAGAAAAAGAATATATTTTACTGATTAATAAAAGCCCACAATTATGTTAATTAATAGATAACCTAGTGATATACTAAGAGATGGCTCTGAATTCCTTACTGACTTTGAAAGAAACTCCACAGCAGGAGCCTGAAGTGGAAGAGCAACCCTGCAACAGGCTACAATTCTGAAGTGCAAAAAATCTGGCTACAATGGCAACTCTGAAAACTGCCACAGCAGCTGACTTGAGAGGGAAGCTATAGCCAAAGAATTTTTTAAGCCTCCTAGCAACATTCTTTGCTGTCATCAGACACCACAGGTGATGTTGCTAAAAGCTGGTGCCTGTGCCTGAACAAGCAGGGGCAAGAAGAAAGGGTGTGAAAATCCTCTTCCTGATTAGTCATGATCTGCCTGATGCACAATCATCAGGATGGAAAGAAACAGTGTGATGAGGACCACAGAAAATAGTCAATTTGACAACAGCAATAATATCATATGTTGACTGCCTTTTAAGTGGTAGTTCTTTTACTACTTCTGTTAGTATTTTCCCCTATCAGCATGAAATGCCACACATATATATACATACACAGAGACAGTTATGTACTTCGTAAGTTGCATGCTATTTCTAAAGAATTTATTATACTCAATCAGGACTTGAGATGAAATTCTTATCATCTTTGTTGGAAAAATCAATATAGCACTCTTCAAACTTTGTTTTCTCACCTATTTTTATGAAACTTTTGAATGAAACTAAGAGTTTAAGGGTTTTAAATGTGATCTACTTTTTTAAAAGAGTAACTTCAGTTATGATCAGAAGGTAAGACCAGTTTCTGCCACTCATTTTTGTTAATAAGGTAATTACAACAACCACACTTGTTACCATGAAATCAGCTTTTCTAAATCTCTCCATTGCATTCAGAATACTTGGAACTGTGCTGATACAGTGTTGGTATAGATACTTCGTGACACTTAATACATTCAGTATTGACATAATTTAATTAAGACTTAAATCCCCTGCACTTTCACTGCATATTGGTTTGGTGGTTATTGAAACTTTATACTACAACAACTACTGAAAAATTTAGTTATAATAACATAGATCGATAATTTAACTTTTTCCTCTACAAAAATACTAGTCTTACAACACTTCTGAGAAAGAATGATTCCTACAACACATAATCAAAAAAAATTTAGTCTGCTGTTTTCCTGTAACACTTTAAGATTTGTATTTGTCAAAAATTTAGGCCCTAGCTACATGTTTGAGTAGATGTAACGTTAATTGATTATGATGAGGTCAAAGCATATTGATATCTACTGTAAGTCTGTTCAAGCACCATCCTAGACAGGGCCCTTCTGCTGCTGCGTAAAAGCAGGAAACTATTCTCCTCAACTGATTGTGTCTGCCAAGTGAGCACTCAGCACACACACCAGTAGCTGGGTATATGACAGTCTTCATTTTCATAGGGATTCAGGTTTAAATTCCATGAGTTTAAACTAAATTTTCTAAAACGAAAATTTAGCAGTGAAGATTGTTTTCCTCTATTTTTGGTAAAGAGCTAGCATGAAGGATTTTCTTGCTATAAGAAGCTGCTATCTTTTAGAGGCTCAGTAGTTAAAATTGATGGAAGCCTTTGTTTATTTGTAATTTATCTGCTTTTAAATACTTACAGTGAAAAATACGGAAATCAATGTATGGATGAGAACCTCTTCTCTCTGTTTCAAATCCTGCCCGACTTCTTACTCGCACATCTCCTAGAAACAGGGTCAAGAGTGAAATAAAAGTGTGGAAGAGTGGCAGAGATAAAATGCAAATGAACATAGCCTGGAGGGGTAAAGATTCATGTACTTAATGGAGGAGAGTAATTCAAACAATAGGCCTACTTCAATGCTTTTTGTTTTAAAGGTGAAATTCAAAACAAAGTTTGAAGACTTGTTAAACATGCAATCACATGCTTTCTCGTCAAAATCTCTCCTGCCTAAGCATACGTTGCCAGAAGCATGTGATAAGCATTCAGATGAAATTAGGAAGAGCTTGCTACACCAGTATGGTAAAAATGCACCTTAATATGACAGAAAACACAAACATTTAAAGTTGATTTGTTCCTCAGTAACACACATAAAACGATAACATTTTGTAAAATACAAAAAAGATTCAACTTCTAGAAAATGGTAGCTTTTAGCAAATAAGCTAGTTAAAATATGGTTTTATTTTACATAATAGAATATTTTCCCACTAGCATTTACTTACTTGTGCTCAGCTGTTTGAATATTACACAAGAGCCTATTAAAATACCAAAACTCAGTATTAAAATTTTATCAAACTATTTTGCACTGTAATTAGCTTCAACCTGAATCTTTTAGCATGCTAGTTGATTTCTACTTATCCATTTTACCAACTGAAAGCTGATCAGTATTCTTTCATTAGGTACTTGTATGCATTAATACAAGTAGTTCACTTGGATTAAAAGCTTTCACTTAAAATCCTTTTGCAATTACAAATTTGGACAAATCTTTGCGGATCGAATGCAATGGTGTTTCCCTCCTCAAATTCTAACAAAAAATTAAATTGAACATGTGTAAATGTTCTGGTTTCTAACTATGAAAATCCTTCAAGTGTAGTATTCTTTTCACCTCAAACACAGCGCTTTTTATATGAATCCAAAATAAGTAGTTAACAAAATCAACTATGACTGACTTTATGAAAGCAAAATAAAAAAATAGCTATTTAATTTCCAGCAAGTACTAGACACCTTGAAAGCATTTTTCCCTTCTTTTCCAACCTGCTAATCTGTAATGCTGAAGCAGGCAACTCATCAGAAAATAGCTAAAGATACAGACTTAAGCTTTTAATGCTCAACAGGTATCTTTGTAGAGATACATATCTATAAACACTGACATACCTATAGTGATACATGAATGTTATCTTGTGAACCATGCTGGAAGGACCAAAAGGTAAGTGAGTCCAGGGTTCTCCAAATACTGGGTCTAAAATTTGCATACCAGTAAAAACATACTAAATAAATGTGCCTTTCAGTAATTAGCCCTTTTATTTTTCTTGAAACTGAAAATCTTAACTGAGCTGCAAGGGAAAGTAACCTGACAATGTATTACTTAAAAATGCTTCAAGCATTCATTTGAGCAGAGTGCAAGAGACTTGTCTCCTTCCAGGCAATACAGAGGCAGCAAATTGTAGAAGTCTTCTGTTAGGCAAAAGCAACTGGTGAATTTTATTTACAAAATAAATAAAAAGGAAAAAGAGAGGAAACTTTGGAAAAGAGGAGGCGATTGCATTAGTAGCTGTGTATGAAAATATCAGTTTACATGGAGACAAATTCAACTTTCATTACCTTTCACTCATATTTATCTGGGTAATCAGGCATAGCTACAGCTGTGTGAATGAGTTCACCAGCTGAATTAAAAGAAAAAAGACGTTTTTTAGTTGAGCTAATTTTTTACAGAAAACGTAAGACAGCTTTTGTGAATTGTATTTAGTTTTCAAGGCAGTTCTTTACTTTTAAAATTTAAAAGCCACAACATAAACCAGTAAATAGTTTCAGTCAATGTACAACTAGGTTTTGACAAACAATTTACTTGTTTTAAGTATCAAGAATAGGAAAAGTTCACAGAAAAATACCTGAAGGCCAACATGGAATTCTGCAAATAAAAAACCAAGAAGGTTCATCTGATAAACGGTGTGCAGAAAATTTCTCTCTGCTTTGTTCTATTTTATTTACTAGTACTTTGCTAACAGCATAGACAGAATAATAGTATCCCTGTTACCCTTGAAATGCCTGCAGTGTTGAGGATTTTGAGTATGAAAACATGAAAAACTGTCTACAAGAGAAATGCAGAAGTGCAACTAACTACATTGCTTTTAATAGGAGTTATTAGAACATCTATTTACAGGAATATTTAGCCAAAAGAAGAAATTATATACTATAAATGCACACGGCAAAGTAACAGAAAGCTAACTGTAGTAAGATGGAACTAAAATGAGTGTATTTACTTGCCTACATATGAAATGAGAAATTCCCAGCAGGGAAAGCAAAATATTTTCATTAAATAGTTGTTAAAACAAAATTCTCTCTCCTTAGTCATGGTAGAAGAGGAATTTTTTTAAAAAATAAAGATTTCAACAATGGATGAATTTTTTTAGAATACAATTGTATTCATTCTGGGAAAATATATCACTTCTACAGGCCTGGAATGTGTTACAGCAAGCAAAGTAGAAAATTCTACTGCACCAAAACAAAGGCAGAAAAGCAGTCTCCATTACCATTGTACAGAACTGCTGTATTTTTGAAGATTTCAGACAACAAATGTGCTTGAAAAATACTGGTACAAGTGGAATTTGATGACAGCATTTTTCCATCTGAAGTTTCTAAGTATACAGAAGCAGAAAAAGGAATAGCATCTAACTGACTGCTTGTTACCAAATTATGTGCACAGTGAAACTGATCTCTACTGCATAGGTATAGTTAGTACTCAAAACATCCAGGAATACTGGACCGTCATTATGCATCCCCTGTTCAGTTAATGTAACCTGCAAAGATTAATAGATCCCAAATCCTTGTGCTTTCAGACAACGTAACGTATTTGCCTCTATTTGCCTGGGAAATCCTGTGCAAGTGTTTTGTAACCCTGTCACTCAAATTATGCAAAATTTAATTTTAAGGAAGAGACATGTTTATCTTCATAGGTAACTTCAAGAAAAGTCAGAAGACATCTCGAATTTAGGATCACTTTTATCAGACAAAAGGACACTGTTACATAAGTCCTACAAACAGCAACAGAAGTCCAACCTCAAAGCCAATCATTATTATGGTAGTTGAAAGACAATGTAAATTCAACACCTAAACCAGAAGAACTTTTGAATAGTTTTCATTTATTTAGACCTTTACAAGTATATCAAAACAGTTACAAAATCTTTTTAAGCAATGAGATCGCACAGTCTGCTTGTAGGTAAATTTCTTTGTGGGGTGGGGGGGGTGGGGGGGCACAGAAGTGGTACCAACCTGACTGACAGCTTTTATCTCAAGTGTCCCTTCTTTGGCCACTTTCAGCCACTCTTGTGTTACCTTAAGGGAACACATTCAAGTCCAGCATCTTAATGACAGTGGACTTCCAGGAACAACTTTTTTCCCCTCTTTGAGAGTTTCTGTGATTCCAAAGAATCAAGAAGAAGATTAAAAGGTGTGAAGCCTTCCTTCCAACACCTGATTCTGTGCACAAAATTGACAAAATATCTGATGGCCGAGTATTCAGCTACATTTTCTTCCAGAATAGTTCTACATGATCAGGATTGCTTGCATTTTTAAGACAAAGGTCACACAGGCAGAAACTCATTTGAAGACTAAATAAATCATGGAAGAATGAACGTAAGTGGGAGGTTTGCAGCTACAACTGAAAACCGGAAAGGAATCAGGGCTGTAACAACTTACCTTGAAAGAGATCGCTTAGTTCCTGCCCCTCTCTCAGATTCCTGCTTACAGGGCAAGGACAGCTCTGATACTTACGAGGCAGCTGAAATGCCACAGCTGACATCCCTGCCCGTTAGGGTTACACAGCACATACTTCATGCTACCCTAACGCTCCAGTGTGGCACAGTAACAATGCAGCAGCTGCTTGGGGAGCTGAGGCCTTCTGGAGCAGGGGCAGAAACCTCAGAGATCACGGAGGACAGCTGGGAGCAGAAATTACGACAGCCACCTCAAGGTAAAGCACCCAAGTCAAAGCCATGAAGTTCTGAAGAGCAGGATTTCCAGACAGAATTACTAGCTTCACAGAGTAAAGTTCCTATTAAATTTGTTGAAGAAACAGATGACAGGTCAGCCGAATATGCCAGAATTAAAGCAAACTGAATGCGACATAACTGCTACAGGAGAGGAGCGTGCACCTATATCATGCAGTAGCTTTCCCCCAATGTCTCTAAAGGAGAGCAAAATCTCTCTAAAGGAGCATAAAATGCTCCCCTTTCTGTTGAGAGGTGAACGCTCACCAATACAAGCAGTCAGTGCCCCACACTTTCTACTCCATGCACAGCAGCAAAACTTTCAGGCAATAGAAAATAGCAAGAAAAAGAAATCAGAAAAGGAAATAAGAGGAAAACAAATCAAGGATTACACAAGATTACACAGAAGCACTTACAAGATACTTTGAGAATTCCTCATAGTTGCTGAGAAAAGTAGCTGAGGGGTGTAGTAGCTGAGGTGATGCAGATGTATTAGCCCTTCCAAGGTCTTAAAAGAAAAATTCTACAATGCTGCATCTGTATCTATATTTTAAAATAGTAAATAAGCCACTCGGGAGTGGCTTAGTGTATATTTTGGGAATGGGGTATGACAGATGAGTCATTACAGTCAACCCTGTTTGTTTATATCGACACACTGATGAAGACAGTTAGGGGTTGTTTATTTTGTGTAGCCCTAAAATTTGATCTTTTAAGTGGAACCCGGTAACACTGCTATACCACAGGAATTCCAATTTACTTGGAATAAATTAATTTCCATTGGATTCCCATTGAAAGAGCTTAAAAAAATCAAATAAAGCAACTTTACAGTCCGCACTGCTAAACAGAGGCAGAGGGAGGAGGTATTCTAGATATCCTTAGCTTTATATTTTTGGTCTGCTAAAATAAACACCTTATCAAGGTACATTTTACTACTAGATATACTCTTTATGGAATAATAACTAAGAAAGTAAAAGGCAAAAACCCCTCATGACTGCGCCTAACTTCCCATTAAGTTACAGCTGAGGATTTCTTACAGCTCACTCCACTAAAATGTACTAAGATAAATAAAAGAAAAACAAAACTTCGTCACAATACTGTAGGAAATGCAATGCTTCACATTTCTTGCAAAAAATTCTAATGGAATATATTAACTCTTAAATCTACTCTGATATGAATGTTTCTATATACAGATGCATCCAACTGTTCAGCTTTCAGGCTGGTCTTTTCTACAGTCCATTTACACTCACAAAAGTAGTAAATATGTAAATTAGGTGCTAATTTGTACAGTACAGTGTACATAACATTTGGGAGAACCAAGCGATCTCTACTAAGTGAGAAAATACTACAAATTTATCATATTGATTGAAACATCCAGCGAGCAAATTTTTGTTTGCTTGTTGGTACCCTCCTCCCCCCACCCAAATTAGAACAGCGCGAATGAGTTATGCCAGCAAGCAAGACTTATGTTATTCATAACAAGCACCAATCACACAGTGTAATCATTAATTCCAGTGAGAGAACAAGTGAAAATTTAATTTACTTAACACCATATTCTGAATATTCTCAAGTTCTGCCTATGAGAATAGTTAAAGGTTTTCCAGACAAATGAGATTTTTCCCTCAGTTCAGGAGCATATACCAAAAACTACAGGAAATCATGTTTTGCTTCCCTCTAGAATTACTTGAGCATTATCACATATCCTTCTGCAGAAATGATGGGCCTAACTACTTCATTTTAAGTTTTGAAAGCAAAATAAAACTACTTCCAACAACAACAAGAAAACCTCCAGCAGCTTCTTCAGTAAACATTAAGAAGTCAGCATCTTCTGTCCTCCTCTTAACAAATCTCCAAAGTAATTAAATTATCTTATCAAAAATCCTTCATTAGACAGTCAGCACTGTAGTATTAACAACTTCACAAATTTAAAAAAATTAAAATAACTGAAAAACAAAAATGTGAAGATGCTAAGTCAAAATTAGATTTATATGCAAATATGCAGGCGTATGCCCACATATGTAAGTTAGGACTATGAATTCATATACACACAGGTGTACACATGTATATAGCTTACAAATCTAAATTCATAGACAATGCAGTTATGAATTTCTGGGGACTTCAACACATACAATATACAACTAAACTGAAAAGAGTCAGGGCATAAAAAGACATGTTATGGCTGATTGAGTTGGAGATGGTTAAGAATTAGTAATCACTAGCTGTTGTTCATCGAGCTGTGAGAGACATCATGCAAACACATTCATAGTCCATTTCAACGCAAAATCATAGCTCAAGATGGCTTAAATTAAGTGGCATCATTTTGCAGTGAAACAGACTTAGACCACATACACAGTCCCCACGCCATCTGCACCACCAGCAGCCTCCAGAAGAGGTGCGGGAAGTACCGAATCCGGCAGCCAGAACTGCGAGAGCTTTGCATCTTTCTCCTCTCAACAAGTGACCTCAACTCATTCTGTGCACTCAGTGTCATAGAGGGTCTCCCCCTGGGTGTCTTCCCCTCCCAATACTGTGCTTTCATTTGAATTCAGCTTTAGTCTTTCTCTAGTTGCTATTCTGAAAACATTCTTAGGTTGACTAAACTCTCCTTCTCAAGTCACCTCCTAGGATTAATGAGAAAAATATTGCTCAAAATCATATAGTTATTTTAAGAACACCTTGAGCATTTCATATCCTCCCTATTGAAGCTCTTAAGAGTGTGTGGTAACTCTTACACAAATGTTCCCTAAGCTAAAGTTTTAACCAGAAGGATACCATGCAGAGGTGGTAAATTCCATCACAGAAATAAAGGTCATTCATGAGTCACTTAGAAAACTTAACTTCTACCAAACACTTTAGGTTAATTACAAGAACTTTTTTTTTTTTTTTTAAATATAGGAGTAAGACATCCAACACAATACCTAACTCAGGAAAAAAGAAAAAAAAAAAATCCAACAATCAAAAAACCCAAGTCAACACAAAACAATCCAAACTCTTCTAAAGAACCTAATCAAAATGTTATCCAGGAGAAAGAGAATAAGTTTATGAATTCAACACAAATATTTTAAAAGTTATTATTTAAATCAATCATAAAAGTTAGAACTTTGCAATATAGAAACTGGTATGCTTACCTAGCATACGAATGTACAACGCAGTCTGATCGGAGCTGTCATAGGAAATTGCTCCACGTCTCTGCAAAAAGAAGAAGCATATTTTGCGTAACTTAGAAGCAAACAATTTTTAAATTGAAATTAAAATATTAGTTGACCACTTCTAATTTAACTGTCAAAATTAATCTTAGAAATTTTGCATCTTTCATGCAAAACACATCTTTCAAATAGATACATGTCTGCTGATTTTTATTCAAGAGGGGTCAAAAGAAGGACAGGAACTGGTAATGACAAGATTATGAAAATAGGACCTGAGTGGAGAAAACAACAAATAACCCCTTAAATTTCTTTTCAGATGTTCCTCAATCATTCCTCACAATAAAAAAGACACAGAACAAGATTACACCGACACAAATAAGTGCTTCTCATAGCCTTTTAGAGCATCATACTTGAAAAAAAACACCCTAACTTGCACCTCCTGGTTTATTTAATTACTTTTGCCTATGGAGTGTTTTCACCTTTCAAATGCAAAAGTAGTTTTAAAGAAGTAAAAGAAATCAAATGACACCATTACTGCAGTCCTAGGCTGCCATATGCTACTTTCACTACCCAGTGCTTTCTGTAGGCAAATCAAGATACCACTGAAGCAAGAATATATAAAGATATTTTAGAGAAATCAAGCAAGAAGAATTTCATATTTTATTATAAAAGCCTAGAAGCGTAATCAAGTTATCCATGTACAACATTGAGATACTCCCATATAAGCTGTATTTCTTACCTTACTTTCTAAGAAACTCCTATGACCTTTCCCTGTCCACTACACTTCTTTCTTACACTGAGGACAGTGAAGTCCTCAGTGCTACAAAGTCATCAGACCCCTTTGAGAACTTCAGATAAAAGCCAGCCTGGTAGTGAACACAAGCACCCATTTTTTCATCTGTGCAGCACGAACAACACTATACCAGGGGCACACAACAGCCTTAAAATGCGCAAGTTCAAAAGACAAGAAACCAAACCATGTTAGGAAACAGAAGAGGAAAAACCAGATACTGGTTATTGAAAATAATTCTAAAAGAAAGAAAATTAAATAAAGAAAAATGTCTTAGAAGGGGGAAAGGCAAAACTGCTTATGTGCATTTATCTATCAGAACGAACTGAACAAACACAAAGAAAGACTAGAGATGAATAACCTCTATCACAGCGATTTGTACGAGTGATGCGCTAAGACTCCAAACTCCTTAGTTTTTTTAATGTTTTTCATGTTAAAACAAGAAAGAAAATCTTACACTTGAATTCAGAGAAGTTTTTCCAAAAGTAAGCTTAATATTTAATTACAGAAATTACCCAAGACCTAACTCCAAATGAGGTTCAATGATAATAGCTGTTGTAAAGACTACGAGGAAGAACTATACAGCACTTCTTTGTTGTCTTAGCTTCTGTTCTGTATTTCCTTGGAAGATCACAAACCATGTAAATAATTTTTCAAATTATGTTTGTACAGCATTTCTCAAAGCAGTGTGCCTGTCCTGATAGGAAAGGCAGAAATGCAAGTCATTAGCCCAAAAATTGTGCCGATTTCCCACTAACATTTTCAAGCTTTTTCGTATAACCTACCTCTGAGTTTTAGCAAATCTCAGCTGAATATATTTTCAGTAGCCTGGAAGGAACATTTCATATCACTGACCAGGCGCAATCAGTGATGTAATTTAGTGCTAACTTGCAATTTGCACCTGTCTATCACAGATTTCTGGACATGTCCAGTACAGTTCTGTAATCTAATACAGGGGAAAGCTAAGCACACATGTAGCTACAAGACCCATGCCCAACTGGAGCATTAGTTTCCAAGAAGGAAAACAATACGCAAAAATTTACTGAAAAATCAATCCTTTTCATATGTTGATTCTAAAATATTACTTGCTATCTAAAATATTCTTTGCTAGATGAAGTAGTATAAAGTAGTATATCCATATATGATATTAAACACAAAGTACATTTTTAAGAACATAGAGTAGTTGCTTACATAGACAAGTGATTTTGTTCTGCAAGGACCCCAAAAGATCTCATAGAAAGCTTTGAACAATCAAATCTTTTAAAATTACCTTTCAAAGTTTGATTTCCTAAGGAAAATAGACTATTTATTGTGTAAACTTCACTAGTAATAGGACATTTTCAGGTAGTTCTTCTAAATATCTTTAAGACCTCTACTAAACTGTAGAAATTTGTTAAATAAAAAGAGATAAGAGGAAAAAACTTATTAGCAAGTTTCACCAATGGAAAAAGGGTGGGTGGTGAATGGCCAGACCTCTTAAGTTTAGACCAGGCAAATAAGTGAGGCACAGATAGTTAGGAGCAATACGGTGGGCAGTCAGAGACAAAGGATGGAACTAATTGTAGAGAGGTTTTTTAGCTACTTGTGATAGGTAAGTAAATTAAACAATACTGCACTCATCCAGAAATGGATTGCTTTATGTCAGCTTTTGCTGCAAACAGGTAACAGACTATCTACCGCAGGCTGAGGTGTATCACCTATTGTCTGACTTCAAATAAAACTCTGTAATATTACACCCTACACTACTCTAGAAAAATGTATGGAAAAAGGACCAAAAAGAGAGAAGTAATTTAATCTGCTCTGTGTGCTGTTCTTTAAAATCCACTGCCCAGATGCTACTATTTAAATCCAGCAAACAGAAGGACCGGATTTAAAGCATCAGCTTCTACTGAGATGTGAACCAATATATGAAGCAAATTCATAAGCAGGAAGGCAAATGTGTCTTGAAGAACCAAAGTTACAGTAAAGCACTCTACAGTTCAAACAATATAATCACCAGGATTTTACCCTTGTTGATGACCAAAAATGCCACCCTCCTCACTGCTAATCACAGGCCCACTTTCTGTAGCCTACACCCGGACTATACTTAACCTTAACCTAAACTTACATCAAGACTATACTTAACCTGAAAATGAACCTTACTGACACAGTTGAGATGACCATAGCAAACGCTGTATTATCCTACGGAAATCTTGGTTAAAATCTTCATGGGCTAAGACTGACTTCTGGCACTTCAAAATATTATGTAATTATTAATATTTTTAACTCATCTAGCATAAAATTTTATTTCTAAATCTCTGCCACCTCTTTGATCTACCTGAAGTTTTGTACCTATTAACAACAATATTGATCCTCCATACAAACATCAAACAAACAAGCATCATTCCAAGGGGCAGACAGAATTACTAGTGCTCAAAGTTAAGACGATCCTAATGCGTTCAGGCAGGTTCCCTTTTCAAGCACAGGGACAACTTTGGTCGGTTGGAATGTTTTCTGGACTCCAAATGATTCAACAAATTCCTCAAATGATTAGGTGAGGTTCTGAACTGCTCTGCTCCTTACAGACACGAGCACAGCCATCTGAACTGGGTGGGCTGTTTGGCTTCAGCAGTGAAGATAGATGTCAGAAAGACGACTGCAGAGAATTGTTTATACTGGACTTCCACTTTGAAAACCTCACCTTAACCTTTAGTTTCATATTAGTGCGTCACTTACTCTTCCAATGGGCAATACAGTAAAAAAGCTTTCACTTCTCCTCTCTTTTGTGACATATTTATGGAAAGTGAATGAAAGAAGTTCTAACTACAGTGGGAGATTCACTAATCTTTAAGAATAAGGACTCTGCAAAAATATGCAAAGGAAGTATCTACCAGAACTTAGATTTTAAGTCAGATCTTTCTGAACATCTTTTCATAGAGTGTAGGAAGGTATTAAAGGCCATGCAATGGGAACTACATGCCAAAATAGCACACAGATACATCTTCAAAGGGAAACCGCTTCAGGGATGCTAGGGAGTACAGCATATACATGTACCACTTGGAAACGGAGCACCTGCTGCTGTTTGTGCCAAACAGAAACGTTTCCATTGATGTATCAGTTTTATCACATGGACTCCCCGAACTTGTTCAGAGCAGTCAGGCACTTCATTTTGGCAAGTCTCAGCTAGCCAGCTTTTGGACTGTCAACTGAAACAACTGTTGGGGTCTCATTCTGCAACAAAACCTGGTAGAGCTGTTGGCCTTCAAAATTCAGCACTGTCCATCAGAAAGAACCATCCGTGCTTTTTGATAGCGTACACAACCCCCATTTATTGACGCAGTTGTTTATTCAGGGGCTGGGAAAGACAAGACAGAGGACAGAGAGCAACGCAGCCAGGGAGGTGTTTTTACCTACTTGGCTTTTCTGTCCAAGTTCTTTGCCCTACTATTAGAGGATTGTTCTCAACTGCTCTTTCAGTTTGGAGAACTGGTAAGTTCTTCTCCAAACTGAACAAGTTTGAAGAAGTTGTTATACCATGGCAATGGCAATTTACTGGTGATGCCGCCTACCAATAATTTTTAAGTGTGAATGTTTAAGATCATAAGACAGTTTATCAACCAGAAGTTCCTAGAATTACAAACTAATTAGACCTTATTTCTCCAAATAGCACTGGATTTCAAAAGCAAGACTGTCATATATGTTAATTCTTAGAATTATTTCAAGTAATTAAAAGTTACATGCTAAGATGAAATCCATAGTTTTCCACAAGGCACCAACAAGTTTTTACTGACTAAAGCATTGGAAAAAATTCAACTAAAGCACTTAAACTGCCACTGAACTCAGGTAAGTCACTGCAAAATGGTCCTACCACTGTTACTTAAATATTTAATTGGAGTTCAAAGCGGTACTTTTAAAGTTTATCAAACCAGTGATAAGAAAATGTAGCTGAATTTCAGGAAAGCAATATTAATCAGCAATAAGAACCACATACTCCCTCCAAATATCTGAATGTGACAATTTTCTTCCATATAAAGCTCTTTTCACATGATCACCTCCCAAGACAGATGGCAAACATTTTTAAACCTATCATTTGATGATAGTTATCAAAGTTAATGATATATACATCCAACTTGTAAGCTATTTTCTCTTATATAACTTAGATGTCCATCACATGGCATCATAAGATTCACCCAAAGATTTATCAACATAAAAAATTCAAGATTTAACAAAAATATACAAAACAAAAGCTTGACAATTGATCAGAAAGTATAGTCAAAAAAAAGCTAAAGTGGTTGTCTTAGGTGAGGACAGAAACACACAGGGGTACTGCCTTTAGAAACTAAATCAGAATAGCAGGAAGACACAAAGGCAACAGCAAAATGAAGTAATTGAATGAATACAAAAATAATAATTCGTTAAAAGAAACTACCATTAGCACATGTAAAAATACAATCACAAATAGCAGAGCTTTTTATGCCTAACTATTGTGTCAACTACCTGGAATTCCTATTTTTCCCCACTTTAAAACAATCTTTGACCAAACTGGATTAGACATAATCCCTGAGCAGGCTTTTTATGTCAAGTTCTGGAAAACCAGCAGTTCGACAATCCTTCAGTAATATGTGGATGTACAAGGCTAGCACATGGGCTGTAAAACTCTGGCATTTAGAATCTGCCCTCAGTCACAAGTGAACATCCATTGGGTATCTTGGTCTTTTTCTTGATGTGACAAAAATTGTCAAAAGTGCCAGGAATGAAGCCTGACCATTTTTGCTTTTAGTACAGTTAGAAACATGTTGTAGGCATGGACTGACGAGCACAGGCATGGATGCCTGGCAAAGCCTGTTTTTACAACAAATTCAAATTCATGCTTGTTCAGATTGTCCTGTTGACTGTACAAAAATTTTAGAAGTGTGTACCAATAAAAAAAAAAAATCTACCTACATATAAATGCATGCACTCTGATTTTTTTTTTCCAGTTTCTCTCATTCTCTCCAGTGATTCTGGCTCTTCTTCACAATCCTTAACTTGAATTTATTCCCCCCTTAGAATTAATTCCAGATTAGGCAGTGAATTAAGCTAAGAAGAACCTGGTGTCACCTCCAGGCACCAATCTCACCTATATTTACTAGGACAATATGCATTATGGGGATACTTCTGTTCTTTAGAATGAGAGAGTAGGAACTCCTAATCCTGTCTAACGTTAGGACATATTTTTCAAAACACGGTGATATAAAATGGAAAGGCTACAAAGTAAACCAAGTAGTCCATATTTCATGTAATCAAACAAAACTGGTATTTCCACTCCCACAACTCTGAAATCAACAATACAAAGAGGATATCCTGTCCAGGAAGCAAAATACTTTAATTTGTATTATTCTCACTATGTTTAAAATTGTTTTTCCTAACTTTCACAAAGCCTTTAAAAGGCTATAAAACTGAAGATATGTTAGTATCAGAGGTAAGCAAACCCCTGCCATTCAGAAGCCATTTCAGATCCTTTTTCCCCTAAGTGGCACTGCTACAAACACACTCTTCCCACTTCAAGGCAGGCAAAAGTCAAGAGCTACAAAACCATGTATGATCACTTAGGAAACACAGTCTCAAATGACGAATGATGTGTTTCCAAAACAGATTAGATTTAAAGAAGAAAAATAAGCAGTTATGAAGTTCTAAACGACTTGTTTTCTCTCAGGACACTTGTAAACCCGGTTAGCCAAAGCAGAATAATAAAAAGGTCTACCTTAGAAGTAATCCATTTGATAAGGATCAGAGCTAAACACCAGATCAATGCAATTCCCATTGGGTTATCCTGGAACCCTGCAGCATAATCTCCTCCCGACGGCGGCCAGTGCTGCAGTCTGAGCGAGGCTGGGGAGCCCGAGCAGCAGGACAGGGCAGGGAGGCACAAGGCAGGCTCAGCTGTCACCTGACAGCCCAGCAATGTGCTCGGCGAGGGCAGCGCTGCCCCGCTCCCCTCGCTGCCGCTGCTGGGCTCCACAGGAAACTTTTACAACCAGACGACACGGCAACAGAGTAAAACCTTAATAAACCCCACAGAAATGCTAAAGGAAATATATAACCATGATTACATCCCTTTTTTCACATTTCATTACAGCAAAGGGGGCCAGACAACAGGATCAAACTCCCGTAGTCAAAACACCTGAGCTAATTTAGGATATTGCCTTCCCTTCAAACGCTATGAAGAGCCTGTTTCCAGCAGATTCCACCACAGCTGATATTCTCAAGTTCCTTTTAGCTCTGCCACCTGGAGAACTGTTATGAACTGCACTTACAAACATATTTCTAAACTGCTTTTACAGCCACTTACTATAAATAATGTTAACGAAAGAAAGTTAATGCACTGAATACGTGCAATCATTCAAACCAATCATCATTCTCCAATCTTTTCTTTTGTCCACTGAATACCAGGCCATCCTTCATACCGTCTTTCTTGCCACTCACACTCATCCCTGAACTGGCATGGGGCTTTGGTTTATTGCTCCAAGGGTTGAACTTGGCTGCAGTCTTCCTAGAACTTCCCAGGGTTGGAAAGCAGACCAACTTCCTCCAAGATCACTGATTAGGCAGCTTTGAGATTCATTTCAATTTTTGTCATTGTAAGCTAACAAAAATGTTTCATTTCAGAAATACAAAGAAATTTCAAATAGTTTGGAACAAAAAGGAGCTACAGAGGCGGGGAAAAAAACAGTGTGGAACATTGATGAGTTAAAAAGGATGAAGGAGAATAACTGAAAGGAAAATTACATGAAGATTCTGCTCTTCGTATAACTTTTTTTTTTCCCAAAAAAGATCAATTGCAAATTCCAGCATGCACACTACATACAAGAGTTAGCACAGATCACTAACTTCAGCACTGAGAAATTAATTTCCTCCCATCCACAGGAAAAGGGGACACATACCACAGTGGAAGATTAGTGAAGGCAGGAGAAGATTCAGTAACTGGGATAAGGCTCTTTGTCATTTTACCTGATGGTTCCCTACATTTATGCTGACTTTTAAGCTATGATCATGGTCTCAGCACCAGTTGTTCCTACAGCAACACTACACTCCAAACATGTATCTTCTGCTCTGTCCCCACCCCATGCCCCTGAAAACCAGTCAGATCAAAATCAAAGGCCGTAACACTCAGAATGGACCTTTTGGTAGCTCTCGTAAGGAATGCAGCACTTATCTAAAGGTCTGTCAAGTTCCACCCAAAACACAAACTGTCACAGAGACAGATTTAAAAACATTACCACCTTTAAACAGCTGACAAAGTTAAAACACCCTGACAATTAGTCATCACCAGTCTGATGGTACTTTAAAAAAACAAACCCACAATAAATGGCATTAGGCTATATTTGCATTAGCAATTTGGCACAACTGGAGCAGATCAAAACACAGCTGCTGCTGAGATCTTTACACCTATATGATATGAAACCCAGGAGTTTAAAATTTTTCTGCAAGGCCATATTTACTCAAACTTCCTGAAACAGACCCTACCAAAAGGAGTTCAAAGCTGCCAAAAAAAACCCCCAATAACTGATAACATCTCTATGACCCTAGTATGGACTAGAGTACATTTGGTGTACACAAGGAGTGGAACAATGTAGTTTCTTTTGGAAGAAGCCTGGTTAGCACATACGAAAACCACTCCGGAAAACAAAAATAATGGGCACAATAAACAGGGACAACGAGGCGATTTGCTTCAGGACTGAACTCTCCTCCAAATAAGACTCTAACATAAATAGCCTTACATTCTTTGAAAGGTCAAGCATTTCTCTCCCTCACCACTGTTTTCTATCCCTGACAAGTCTTCCATTTTCCTGTCTCAACGCTTGAAGAGCTCTTGGAGCGTGTGGATGGTCTTATTCCAGGTGCATGGAGCAAGACTTTCTTCCACTAATTTCAGAAACACAGTATTACCTTAGAAAACATAGCTCTACAATAAAGTAATCATGCTTTCCTCTCTTGTCTTCCAACAGTAAATGGTTTAATTAAGAAGCCTCCTCTTACTGGAAGTTTTCTTAAAACTACTGTCTCATACAGAAGTTTAATACCAGAACACTGAAATAAAAATATATGCCCATCTGTTAAGCACCACTACAGAACTATTTGTTTTAATTATGGCTTGAAAATGGAAAGACTGTTTTGGAAATAAGATTCTGAATTTGGAGACAGAGTAAGATCACAAAGTGCGTCAGTTTGTATGAAAACTCTAAGATAAAGTGACACAGACGCTAAAGTGCCGTTTTTGGGGGAAGTACCGCTTTGAATAACCCTATTAACAACTCCGAGGTGAAGGTGAAAGAAACGACATTTTACAAAAATAGGCAAGAAATTATTCAAGGTAAACCCTCAGATAGAAGACTACATAAAAATAAGGTAGAACTAAATTTCCTCTGTGTTAACATAGTACCTGTTATACTACCTCAGTTTTGGGAGTGCAATCAGTGATCCTCGAGCTCTGGACATTACCACCAGTCTCAGCTTCATCTTGAAACTAAGATGCACACCAGAAAGAACAGCTATCATACAATACACTGCACTGTATTAAAAAAAATTATGGAAGTTCCTAAGGCAATTTTCTTTCTTCTTCTCTTTTTCTTCCCTGCTTTTTAGCATATTTCTTTTCAGTTTTTCTAAAATCCATTTTCTTGATGCCTGCAGAAAAACCATTTTTCATAAGGAAAGATTTACAGTACTTAACAGTCAACTATAGCATACAAGTCATTATCTAGTTCCTCTGTCCTTACCATTGGCTCAAACATACAAGTGCAATTGCTGTCTCTTACAATTTCCAAACTCAGAAACAGAAATATCCCAATGACTTCAATGTAAACTTGATGATATGCAGCACTGTGGATGCATCTAAGCAGTCAAAGGCACGTTTTGCTACAATTTTTGCATTTGCTGAGCAAACCTTTCTGTGCAATTCCTTATAAGACAAGCATTCATTATCAATACAGCAGAAAGCGCTTGGGGCCTTGCAACTGTTGTTACAAAGATTCCAGTAGTGAATTTACTAAACATACCAGTTTGCTCTCATTGTGAAATTGCCATCACATGGGACCAGCTCCTACTGATTCAAAGTAGTTCTCCATTAATATGCCACAGTGATTTGCAAGGAACCAATTATTTCCATATACACACCTAGAGATCTGCAAGGCTCCATATGGAAACTGATTATTTCTTATTATGCGTTCTGTTGTTTGAAGTACCAATTACAGGATCCAGTTTTACTTGCATATTTCTAAATACCCATCTGTTCCAATCCTTTTCTATTTTTTTTTTTTAATTTTACTGAAGTTCATCAGCCCTGAAGAATGACTCAAGGCTGCTTTACAAACCTCAGTAACTACTATATGTGCAGAAGTGTCTTTAAATGCTCCACCACACCAAAAACCATTTCAATAACACAGGAAATTCAGAGTTGAAGCAAGAGCACCATACTTCACAGACACTACTGGGTCCTATATGACACTCCTGTTTAAATGCAGACCTCCATCACCACATGAGTTTTTATGCTAAAGTTTGAGGCCTATTATGAATCACTCCTACTTACCAGAATGACCTGATTTCATGTGCATGCACTTGTGCACCTGGCCCAGAAAAGAGATCTCCATGGACTCTGCTTTGCCCTTCAAACACCCCCTTCCAGAACAGGCACAGAACAGATGTTTACGGCACACTGATTTCTAGGATACACTCCTTACTGGCCTATTACTTGCTACGGACCATATAACTGTATTTATATTAACAGTATGTAATGACAGCAGAGAAATAAGCCTATCATTTACAAATTCATCAGCGCATAGTGAAAAAAACCACAGCTCTAAACTCATTTCCGTCTTTTCTTTGCTTTTCTCCCTGCCTCATTATAAATATCATGTGTGATCTCTCTCCCCAGCTGACTTCACTAACAAAGAATAATTAAATGGTAATCTATGAGTATTCTTGTAACAAGTGTGGGTAGCTATTGCTGCAGCCCAACTCAACCACCAAACACTGCACTCAGGGAACAAAAAGAGAGGAAAATACACCATTATTTCTACAGATACTGAGAGCAGACCTTTTTGAATTTCACAATGTATACACAATGACCAACTTTTACAAATGATATTTCTGTTTATGTCTTCATTTAAAGTGTTACCTAAATATTTTACTTTCAATTCAGCTTCTTATTTAAATGATTTGCCATGTGAGCCTATGTTGCAACTAGGTACAAGATTCCAACAATTCTAGCTGCTTATTAACAAAATCATACAATCATTTAGTCAGAAAAGACCTTTAAGATCGTCAAGTCCAACCATTAACCCAGCACTGCCGAGTTCACCATTAAACCATGTCCCTAAATGCCACATATACACATCTCTTAAATAGCTCCAGGGATAGTGATTCAGCCACATAAGGCTACGTATCAGCTAGCAAATAATAAGCAAACATGAAAAATTTAAGGAAGTCAGTAAAATTCACCTTCATGACCACATATAAATCATCATTGCAACTACCTAACCCATTGCAGCTAAACTCAAAAGGCTCGTTGATCTTAAACCAAGGGCTTAGAACTCCAGAACATGAACTTTGACAATCAAGGACAGCTACAGATCCAGAAGGCAGCATTTAAGCACAACCTTAAGGACCATTTTTCAGGTTTAGAAATCTTCCATTTCAGTCCTCAGTGAAAGGAAGAAACCCCCCTTAGAAAAGATACAATGCCAACGAATGAAAGGAAACCAGCAACCTGCATTTCTATACCATCATTCTACTGTTATGCACAATAGAAAACTCTCAGGATCATCCTATGTGTACTGCACATCCAAAAGGGGAAAGAGGTGGTCTGTATTTTATACACAAATCACATAAATCTTTGCCAAAGAAAGCACATTATTAAATATGGCATTCTTCTGATGGCTGTTTTACACCTTTCATCTTATTCACTCAACATCATGCATTTGCAGGTTAACAGAAATGGACATGTAACTGAAAAAGGCAAAAACATAGATATCTAAATTGACTGATGGATAAGAACACATTTTTAATTTCCTTACATAGATTAAACATCTAGAAACAAATTACTTCTTTCTAAAATGCTTCTTTTGCAATACAAATTAGAAGACTCTCAGAGCCTCTGTCATACCATGAACTTCAGTTCTAGAGCTAGATGCGTTTTCGTAAGAAAAAGTGTTATATGGTACAAACTGGCACAGTGACAAACAATCCAATTTACATTATCTAAACGTATAATGGTATGTTCTTTGTAGAAACTCTGAAATTTACTATGTTACATAAAACAAATCATCTGAAGATGAAGTTCTACAACGCAGTATTCCTTCTCTGTTTTATTCAGAGACCCATTTTCAGAGGATATTTACTCACTGTTGCATTCTAGGGCTTTGTTTAAATCCACTGAACCAAGATTTCTACTTCTCTTCAGAGAAAAGATTTTGGAAAGAGGTTCTACTCCACTTTTACCAAACCCTCTTTTAAAAAACAACCAAATAAAGAAGTATGAAAAAGTGAAGACTGCAGCCTACACACACATATGTGTCATGTGTTATTTAGGAAATATTTATTTTTTAACTGCTGGATGTAGTGAGATTTATCACCTCGGACAAAGAACCATGTCAACACAGTTGTACAGATGCTCAGCCAGGACTGGTCTACATCAGCCTGTATCTGCCCACACTTGTTTGCAGGCACTATCATCTGCTCATTCACAAATGGTGTGCTGCATAGCAAAAAAGCTGGGCCAATTCTGGAATTCATTAAAAGCTCCTTCATCTGTGATTTTGAAGAATTATAAGATTGCACTATTGTCACAGGACAAAGCTCTATCAGGGTCTCAAGACTGCAATTCATTCAGTAAAGACAGAATTCTGAAGGTGCGATGCAAGAAATTGAGTTTTAGCTGCTTTGAGTAACTGTGTTCCACTACTAATACACCTTCAGCAAAGACTGAATGGTATAATGGAGACAAATAAACAGTAATTTCAATTCCCAGATACTTCACATATTGCAAATAACCTGGCTACGTCAGTGAAAACAGATGAACAGTAACATGTGACAAGAAAAGCTACCAATGTTTCAGATTCTGTAATAAAACATTTATGTTCTATTTCTAAAGCACATCCTTTGAACAGTGAAAGACCATCTTGCTGGGCTATATTTAACTGGGAACCTAAATAAAAAGCATTGAGTTTAGAATCTCACAGAAAGACAATACAAAACTGTCAACACGTCACAACACCAGAAAAGAAAATCACAGAACTTTAAGTCACGGAAGCTGCATTTTATAATTCTTCATAAATTATCTATAGAAGATACGAAGAACACACCCAATGTGTCCTCTACATTCAGTGCTTAAGCTTTTTACCTCCAAGAGAAGCTTTCCCACTAACTTGTATGCTTATCTGAACACTACCAGCTCACCTGGGCAGCTTCAGAGCTTCCAGGGGCATGAGTGTGGAAAGGGGGAGCACAGGACACAATCCAGGCCTCCCCAGGCAGCAGCTCTATGAATGAATTTCCACAGATGTGTTTGTCTAGCTCATGAAGCCAGAGAAGAGAGCAACCCTGAGCAATGCATGAAGGCTAAAAGGCACAGGGGCAGGGTACAGTGGGAGCTGCTCCTTTTGACTTGTTCCCTAGGCTTCTCTCTCACTCACACTTGAAAAGGAAACATAAATAAATAAAATTAATAAAAACAACTAAGCTTCTATTTGACTAAGTGATGGGTAATCTCCCACAGCTATGAGGGCTCACCTTCCTCTAAGCCTTGGTTCTTGTCTAGCAAGTTTTCCCTAATCCAGCACTGCTAAAAGCTACTTTTAACCCCTTTATACACACTTCAATTCACTTCGTAGGAAGCATCTGAAGAGCAGTTTACACAAAATTAAAATATTGACAGCTATCAAGACTCCCAGTCAACCAAGCTTCCATTTATTTTAAGCAGGTATATATGTAAAGATTTTCTGTTTTCAGATCTGATTTTAAAAAATTAGTAATTCCCACAGGGAGAAAAAACCCCAAACACCCAAAGATTTCAGCATTTTCCTAGGCACACTGTTTTATGCTAAAGCTTGAAAGTATGCTAATCATTAAAATGGCAGTAATAAAATCATCTTTGTTTCTGGTTCCTTGATAGCCATTACATAAAAATATGTTGTCAAAAAAGATTACATTTCAAGGGGAAAGCTGGAAGTTTCACACAGATAAATTAAGCAGAGATAGCATCAGAACATCTGAAATAAATCAAGCCTGGCTTTCCTTTTTCTATTCTGTGATTATTTTCATTAAAATAACTGAAAGATTACACAGGACAAACACTGAAACTGGTTACATAATTTGCTGTCAAACCAATATAAACAAAAACACACCAACCCCCCCCCCCAAAAAAAAAAAATCATAAACAAAACCAAACCATTAGAGGAGTTACAGTTTCTGCTACAAAGTTCTTTCTAGAGAAAATTCATCTGGAGATTCACCTGTACTAAACACTTATTTCAGAACTTGCTTATCCACCATATTTAAAAATGCTTTTAGCCATCTATGTGTTTTTCCAAGAACTAATTAAAACCTACACCCATAAAGGGGAAGCTGACCAATTTCAACTGAACTGGTTAAGCAGACCAATTTCAGCTGAACTCCTTAAACTTCGAGAGGCTCTAATGAGAGAGGAAGCTGAAAACCCATCTTCCAAATGCCACAGCTCAAAACACCTGCCATTCCAAGACCTTCCCTCACTTTCCAAACTGTAATATATTACGACAGCTTCTCACCTTTTATTTTATTAAGCCACCAATACACCCCTGTTTTACATACCTCTAAATTCTCGTTCTCTGACCCGCAGCAGCAGATGTAAATTTCTTACAGAGAATGCTTTAAAAGCTTGCTAATGAAGTTTAATAAAGGTATTTTCAGGCAAAACTTATGTTTTATAGACATTTACACAGTTGCAAACATGTAGTTATTGCCTTTCATTAATATTCTGTCAGCATGTGGGTGTCAGCAATCCATACGTTCAAACATTTTTCATCAAAAACCACACCTAATTATTTCAGCATCTCACTCACTACAGATAAAGCTGACCCTGAAACAGAGGGAGCTTTTCAGTAGTGTTGTGCCTTATGTCTGCAGGTGTTGAACTGAAAAAGACTACTGTGTTTGAGACTGAAATACACTGGAAAGGCTCAGCCTTCAATTACAGAGATGTCAGTGTAAGATATATTTTCCTGGATACACAGAAAGAGGATTTGTTTTATTTCCTTTGGTTGTTGATTTTGCTTTTGTTTTTTTCTAATACATCAGTACTGAGAAAGAGAGAGCTGATATAGGAACAGAAGAATTACAAACTCAAAACTAATATAAAAAATTGCCAGGGCAAAAAATTCCATATGATTGCAATCCCCTGTTAGGGGTAGGTATGGAAGGAGGTATAGAAGGAGGTATGGAAAGAGGCATACAAAGAAAGAGTTCTATGAATAGATTAATACATTTTTTATATACTTCACAGCTGACACATTTACATAGAAAAAAGGTGGAAAGTCAGAGGAAAAAATCTAGGGATTTCTTCAACTGCAACTAATATCCTTCTACAGCCTTCTCAAAAGTACTGTATCTTCGTAAAGACTTCTCATTATTCACCTGAGTGTGCACTTCATCACAGTTACAACATTCCAAGATCTCCTGCAACTAAAAACCACTTTCAAGTAATTTTTCTTACAGGGATTTCAAGGCAGTATACCTCCAAATTTAGTATGCCATTTTGGAAGGTAACAAGATGCTACTTTCATTGTCAAGTCTTTAACATTAAACAGAATTTGAATTAAGAATGTAGTATAGGACAAAAAAGTTATTTCAATAGCATTTGAAAGATTTACATTCATAAAATTATGTTTCATTTCCATTTCACTTATTTATCCTGCATGGATGCTGAAAAAAGCCATACAATTATTATATTGTTTCTTAAAGAAGCAAGAATTGTAGCAGTTACCAACAAGAATGTTTATCTCTGAAGCTCCTTGCCACCCACTGGACACCTGTCAGTCTTGGCACTGGCCTTTATGTGCCCATGTAAAGAAGATTTTGCATGGCATAGCCCTCTCTTGACCAAATTAGGCTAACCTCATCTGCATTGACATCAGTGCCTACAATTTTGGAATCTCATCGACAGAAATAGCTTTATCACAGGGCCCAGCATACAAATTAAGCATCTGTATAGGGCATGTTGAACTTGTGGAAGTGATAAAAAGCTGTAGTGGAAAAATCTTAGCATATACTTTGAAGCTGTATCTAATTAAGGCAACAGTTAGCTACTTGGGGTGAATTTATTATTCTGAAGTCTTGGTGTTAGTCTGCTTGCTGTATTCTCTGTTTGCACACAAGCTGGTGTTAAAACCTAGAACCCTGAACAGTAGTTCAGTATGTATTTCAGGTATATAGAAATCCCATAAATTTTTGTTACCACATCCTAGTTTTGTCTTCAAATTTGGCGTCCCTAATCATCCTATTGTTCTGCAAGAAGCCATTTCAGCTTGCTACAGGATTATCTGCAGTACTAATTTTGTGCTGTCTGCACGACAAACTAAAAATACCAAGACACAATTAATTTCATTAATGTTATATGACTTAGGCAGTACAGGGGAAATCTGGTATATTGGATCATAATTTCCTTATAAATGTAGTGAACTAATTTTATAGAGGCACTTTTGGAATAAAGCAGAATGACAAAACAGTTGAGCTCAGGCAACAACAGGCAACCTCTGAAACACATTTGGAAGATGAGGAAGGAGAAAGAGAGGAGGAACTTGTACTATTGTAGCATAATTCCAGGCTTCTCCTCATTACGTCAGAGCTGGGAGTTCACAGATCACTCCCCCCACTCTCCAGGGGAAAGGAGGATCTGTTGTCAGTTACTTCTCCAAATATGATGGAAGACGGACATGAGCCTCAATATAGTTAAAGCCTTTCTCATGTTATGGAAATACAAAAAAAAAAAAACCAGTAGAAAACACTAAAAACATTCTTTGCTTTACACAAATATGGATGTCACTGCTCCGAAAGGAACAGTACTGGAAGTGCAAAGACTACTCTCAAAAACACGGCTAAGAAAATACAGAAAGAAATGCAACCCAGCCTGTAGTTCAAAATTCCTGGTTTTTTGGCTCCCATGTGGAGCCAACTTGTGACACACACAGCAAGACCTTGCTTCCCGTCCTATAAAACCCTCAACCTCCACCAAAATTGCCCCAACTTCTTCCTTATTGCTTCTTACATAAAATCACACATTGTCCTCCTACCTTTAACCAAAATTTTCAATGTGCAATCAAATAACTCACTCTCATTCTACTGTCCCCTCTTTTGCATCATATTCCACCAAATAACAGTGTAGGAGTACAGGAAAAGAAGGGTAGCACATACTGTGGCTATCCCATCAGCCTGGATATGCATGATACTGCTTATCATGCCATAGAACTTCTTGAAATGACCAGTGAAAAGCCCAGCTCTTGGTCTTTCATTTCCTTTGCAAACTGTTAAGAGTTTTCAAATCCTCAATATAATCAACTCATTTTCAACACTGAACTTTTTATTCTGCCTTGAGATACACAAGTATTTCTATTAAGTACTCTTTATTTATTTCTAAAAAATTTCATGTATGTCCTTCTAAACAAGCAACATAAACATTTTGGAAAATATTCTGCACTGAAAGGCATACACGGCAATCATTAGACAAAACAGTCAGCTTATTATAATCCACGCTTATGATGTCCTTAATTTTAACCTCACCCTCAAAAATATCTTTTAAAAAAAGGAACACTGTGCATTTTAACTGAATTCTCCTACAGTATATACTCTCTTTTTTTTAACAGACCACGAGTAAGATTCCATGCTGTTTTTCCACAGAATCCCCAAGCCAATTTATGCACACAGGTTGCTGCTCCATGTCACAATTCTTTACATGAAAAGTAAAAAGCCTGAAATGGCAATAGGCTTCACATAATGCAAAGGGCTCAAACTCTGAAGTCAGAATTAATTTTCTCTAAAGCATTTATCAAAACTATCAGAGCACTTCACAAGTTGTTGCCCAGAGAAGCTGCAGATGCCTCATCCCCTGAAGTGTTCAAGACCAGTTTGGATAGGGCTCTGGTCTAGTGATCCCGTCCTTGACAGGGGGGATTGGAACCAGATGATCTTTAAGGTCCTTCTAACCCAAACCAGTCTGTGATTCTATGATAAGTATTCATCCTCAAACCCCAGCCCAGAACCAAGACCAGAGCCCAAACACCAGTCCTTCTGGGCACTCAGTTTAAGACTGCTAGAATTGTATTCTTCCATTATTTTAATCACATATGGCCCTCACATAAGCACAGCTCCTCGGCCTAAGCGTCTTCCTCTTTTGGGAGTGGGTGGAGGAGAGGAAGAGGGCAGGAAAGGCAAATCAGGCTGCAAGATCTCACATCAAATACTTAACAAATGAGTAGCACACAATTATGATCTAGGAAAAGCTTGATTTACATGTCTGCACTAATAAGAAATTACAAGATGGAAGCATGAGAAATACCTTTTTCTCCAGAGTGGCATTTAACTGCCTTTTAAATACACACAATTTTCCATTCTTCTTAGACAAAACACATAAGGAATGGCTAAAATGCTTCCCATAACAAAAGCAAGTACATTTTGTGCAATAAAGGAGGCAGAGATTTCCTGGAAAACATTAACAAAATCAAAACCCCACAGTGCACTGATGTAAGGATGTTAACATGGATTGCACAGGCAATCCAAATGTGTATTTCCCAAGAAAACTTAAGTTATGATTTTTTTGTTTTCTTTCAATTGAAAAAAAAAAAAAAACAAAACAAAAACAAACCAAAACAGAAAAACAACAAACCAACAACCAAACTAAGAAACTCTATAGGTCAGAACACACTCTACCCACATAATTTACCAAAGAAGTTACAAACTCTATCTTCATCTCAGAGGCAACTTCTGCTGTTTAAAGATACAAACTATATACATAACTCATAATTTCTAATAATAGAAAACAAAAATCTAATTCAAAAATAACACACTGAAAGTGTATCTCAAGCATTATAGCAATAATTCCTTTATGTAGAGATTAACACACTCAGTATATAAGCTATATGAGGAAAAAATTGCACAAATTTAAAGCACTCATTCTCAACCAGTGAGTGCCAACTTTTTACAGTTGCAAAAAAAAAAATGCAAAAAAAACTAAGGTAGTTTTGTATACCCACTCATTTTTATCTTTCTAGATCTTAGATACTTATACTATTCCCTGAACAACTGAACTTTCTACACTGGGCTGGCTGCTTTAATTACCTACAAACCCAAAAGTTCAATAAAAATCTTTAAAACTCGTGGGTTTAGAAGTTGTCTGAAGTTGTTTCCTCCAGGCACACAATGCCTACTAGGGTTGTAAGTGGTGCAGTAATCAGGGCTAGGCGTGGACAGGGCGTTAACCATAAAGCAATCCGTCCTTAGAGATGAGAATAAGTGTTCAGTTCACGCCAAAATGCCTTTGACCCTGAAAATTTAACACTGTACCAAAGCTTTGAACAGGTTAGCCACAAGTGCACTGCAGCACATTTGAGAGCCTCCTCCTTTACAATAATTACAATGAGACTAAACACTGCTTAATTAAGTTTCCTTGTTTAATAAAAATAATTACTTGATGTTTTAAAAATCTGCAAGTATAGGGCAGTTTATCTGAAATGCTGATGCTTCTTGTCACCAGGTTACAGCTTATATTTGGTGGCACAAGACCAATGTAAGTCCTTTGAGACCACCTTGAGCAGAGAGATTGCAATGCTGCCTGTTACAGTGTGTGTGCACAGGGTACAGCACCCAACTGACTTGGAACTCAACCCAAGCACATTGATAGATCTTCTATTTATTCCCTAATTTTGCAAAACAGGTTTCAGTATAATACTCAACATCCAAGAAGTAAAAGAAAATGACTAATAAGCTGAACTCCTTTCCTGGCTCTGGCCTCCCCCATACCATGGACATGTGGTACAGGAGGCTTGCTGCCCTTCAGCGGCACACCTTTTAACCTTCCACTGAAGCATGGCTTGTCCTAAGGCAACATATATTATTCCACCTCTCTTCCTGAATCCAGACATGTTTGGAAGGAGTGGGATAAGCTCATACAAATGCAAAGCTCCTGAAGAGAGGAACTGGAGTAAAAAAAAGTTATTTTTTTGCAAATAAGTATCCATTATATGTTGGAACAGGCCACAAAAACACAGTTTTGCTATCAGAATTGTAACTTCTTCAAGGTTTGAGAAGGCAAGTCTATTATTGTAGTACTGAAAAATATGGTTATGTTTAAAAAAACAGCATATATCTGTGACACGCAGAGGATAAATTTCAATTTGCATCAAGCAGCACATTTTCATGTTAATGCTTTCCCCTTGTTTTTATAGAAAAAAATGTAGACAACTAGAATCTAAAAAATTTCTTTGAATGCAAAGTTATGAAGGTCACAATGATACCCCCCCCCCCAAAAAAAACAGTTGAAGGGACAATAAGGTTCTTTCCAATGGCAGATGAAATTAGCTGGATATTCTCCTATTTTCATGGAAATCATTCCATATAAAATGGAATCCCATATGTGAAATTAAGCAAGTAGTTTAGCAGCCCCCAACCTCTTCCACCCTATAAATTAAATTACATCGGAAACCCCTCGAAAGAGGAATTCAGCTTTTATTCTCTAACCAAATATCACAGCATACTTATTTATTTTACTTTCTTTTTTCCTGGACATTCTGTAGCATAAAGCATGTTCTGACAAACTCCCCTGATGGATTACTTTTCTATTTTATTCCCCAAACAACTATGTATAAATCATATGCCATAGTTTAAAACGGAAAGAATGGTGATTTCCATAACTGCCAGCATTTTTGTTATTTTAAACATAAAGGGTGAAATGTAAGAAAACCAAAAAACAATTAACAGAAATCCCCCATGCTACACTGCAGATAAGACTAAAAACAGGTGAGAAAGCTTAACATCAACATTACTTATAGGTTTTGTTTGCTCTTAAGACAAAAGAATGGGAGGTGGGGAAGGTATGAACAAATCTTTGAGACAGAAATATAACTTTCAATGTACCATGTTTGGATTCGGGTAGTCATTTTTTCTCCCCCCATCCCACCCCACCCCATTACATTATCTATTTGACAGAGGTTTGCTTACTCAGTTTCAACTTTATGGGGTTTCACTTCCCAATTTTTTCTTGCAGTAGCAGAAGTACAACCAAACTACCTATTTCACAAGATTATACGTGAGTGTATCTCAGGCCCTAAGAAGACGACCTATTCAATGGTGCTACTTCGTTGCTCTTCCCTTTTATTTTGCCTGCACAGTGAAACATTCTTAACAAGGTCTGCAAACTGCTCCAGCTCATTAACCAAGAATTTAGAGAACGGGAGGCTGGGAAAGCTCCAGCGTGGAGTGAGGCATAAGAGCTTCTCCTGAAATATGATGAGCAAGCATTTTGCAAAGCCAGAAGAGTAACCCAACTCTGGGAGCTGGGGGAAGTGACTGAATTTATGAATCTATAAATGTAAACAGCGTGTGTACCCTAAGGAAGAAGAAGACAACATTCATAGGCTTTTCTTTAGCTGTCACTCACGACAATTAACTAACTGCAGGTAGGAGCTAAGCATCACCACCACCTGACTAATCCAGAACAAACCTGGGCTCCACTTCACACCTCGCACAAGCAGCGGACCAGAAGAGAGGCCAGGCACACTCCTGCCTCCCTCAACAAGCAGACTAATTCTTCACCTCTGACTGACAGTTTCCATTTTAGCATGAATATGCAAGAGCACACCAGTTCAGGCAAAGTTCTTAAAAAGTAACTATCCAATTTTCCTACATTTATCAATCTAAACTGCCAGATATCTGGAAACCCTTCAGAGAGGAACTTAGTATCACATCAGCACGTTCTGGGAACAGAGATAATTTGCTACTACAAACTCTAGAACTGACTCTGAGTTTATGGTCATGGGAACTGCCTCTATGTATGTGCTAAATCCGTGCATGTCAAAGCCTGCTACATGTGTGCACAAGGCTGCTGCAATTCCTCACCTCGCTCTCCAGTTGAGAATACTCAGTGACTCATTTCCTTGATATGCATATGCATCATTTCAGTGTCAGTAAGAGACCTTTCCTTTTCAAACTGCAGGTGTTGTCAAACTCCATCAGACAAAATCAACATCAAACCCGTGATGTCCCTTCAAGGGAAAACAGTTCTTGGGACATCTGATGTCAATCCATGTTCCTGAAAAAATTAATGGGGGATAAGGGGGCACACGGACAGGCAGTTGGGAGGGAGGTAATTCTGCTTTCTAGAACATTTTTTTGGTACCTACGGTCAAAACTGATAGGCAAGCTACCAAAAATTATCCGGCATTAAGGCACCGAAGAATCATCAGACCACAAGAAAAAAATAAATTAATAACTAAAACCAATGCATAATGTCAAGCATTACACAGATTCGTATCTTAAGCTTTGCAAATAGCCAAGAACTGTAATACCTCTGAAATGGCAGATCAATTGTGTAATTATTACCAATAGACTAACAACCCCATTGTATCTGTTGATGTAAAAATACAATTCAGTACATATAAAAACAGTTAAATCTCTAATAAAATTGATAAAACTATCTTCAGTATCTTGATCCAGGTGCTTTTTAAATCTACAAAATCCTTCTCAAGTATTACATCAATTTTTTTTTTCCACCTTGCACTCATGTCTAGATTTCTGCAGAATATCAACAGCCCACAACTGAATTAATATGTCACAGTGAAGGCCTCCAAGACATCAAGGCTGCCAGATTATGAAGGTTTGTGATGACTTGACATTAAGTTCTTTATTGTGCTGGTAAGAGAACACCATGTCTGCTGATGGAATTGAAATCATTAATCCACACAAAAGTTTTTTCATTAACTAGTGAGGCTCCTGCCATTACCCTGGCAGCCCTGAAAGAGCAGATCCTCAAACTCTCCTAGAAATCCCCTATCAAGAGACTGCTTTCAGGAACAGTATTTTGGTGTGGGTCGGTGCTATCAGAGTAACACACTTGGTTACAATGTAATGGCTAAGATAAAATCCAATTTTATAAAGCATAAACTATCTGAAAACATTATAATCACCCACCAATTTTATGATGCAAAATCTATAAATGTTTGTAATATAATGTTACTAAAATAAGACTTCCACTTTTTTCACCCACAGAAAACACTAACCAAAGTTAATTGTTACAGGAGAACTGAGAATTTCATCTGAAATCTTAAGTTGCTGAAAACATGCAAACTTAAAATGAAAACTGAAAAAAGAGGGGCTGAATTAAAAAAATATCCTCCACTAATATTAATAAAAACCTGGGAACAAAAAAATGTGTATTCTAAGAGCTGCAATTATGATCCTTCACCTATTGTACTTGAATGAAAGCAACAAATAATTTTTATTTGCCATGATGCACAAAGCATTTTTTTAATCCAATTATGTAAATTATTACTACCTGCAAATATAATGAATGCATCATATTGTATAACAGGCAAACCAGTTAATTTTTAAGAAAATAATTTAACCAGTTTATGTGAACTTGGCAACTCTTGAAACAGCAATAAGCATTCAAGCTGCAACTGGAGTTGTTACATTTGTCAGTACAGATATAACTTCTAGAGCGCTGCTCTGTAAACCTTCAATGCCCAGCCTGCCTATATTCTGGACAACCCCAAGACAGCCAGTACTACCTATAAAATCAGTCACCTCACTTCTCCAAACAATAACACACACCCATCCCAAAAAACAAACAAACAAACAAACAAAAACAAACAAACAAAAAACCCACAACCAAACAGAGTAGAAGTTCACTTCAGAAGAAAACAACATTTTTTTTCACCTTTCTGCATACCCCGAAACCAATTTTCTGGAAGAGACACAATACTGAAAACATTCTGTAGGCCTTGTGTTCCAGGAGAGACCTTAATCCGCAGCTTCTTCAGTTTTTGTTCTTCCTATCAGTTTCTTACAATCGCCCTTTCCTTGCCAGTGTGTGAGGTACCGCAAATTCTTAAGTAACTGACATCATTTCCAAAGACAAATCACCTAGATGGCCGGACAAAGCTGATTAAAAAGATACAGTACATCCATACCAGCTTCATTTGACTGCGTGGGAGAAACCCACGTTGGTGCCAACACACTTATGTAATGTGGTCCCTGCAGATGTTCAAAGCTTTGAGTTGTCAGCTGGATTTGGAGATACACATCACAGAGCAGACTGGTAATTTAAAGAAGAACCCTCCAGGTGGTGTTGTGTGGATTTTAACATGGTGAAACATCTCGAAAAACATGCTGGGATATCTACCATATAGAACAGCCAGTTTTAAAAACCTCAATGACACATTCTACCATGGGCTAATTAGAATTAATTCGTGCCCTATGGCCTCAAGAGCCGCTCTTAGAATACTTACAACTCCTTAATCATCTTAAAGAAGGCACTCTTTCGCCATAATTTAGTCTATGGTTGTAGAACAATTTAAAATTTGTGATTCCAAAACTTGTCCATCCACATATAACATTTTCAAATGCCTTTATTTCTTGTTGAGATGTGTGCTTACGAGTGTGCCTGACAGAGAGAACAAATGAATGACCCAGTCTGTCCCTTTACCACTTGCAAGAGAAATCAGAGGACTGCACTTGAGCCACCTTTTGTACCCTTACAATCAATCAAAGGACAAGAGCAAAGAATTCACAGTTCTTAAATACTAGATAGGAACTCCCATCTCAAATATCTGAAACATCTACCCATGAACATCCCCTTTCCTCCTCAGTTTTTTTTCCCCTTTTAAATTACAGGCTCAGCAATAGCTTTTGCCTCTTTCCTACTAGTTTTACACATTCAAACAGTTTTTTTTACCCTTCACACTACTGTTGAAATATTTTACCTCTGTGTATCAAAAAGCACAGCTCACACTTCTCAATAACACGTATTTGGTTGATGAATTCTAGTTAAAGTTGTGACGTTAAAAAAAATCCCCCCAGCAATCTTTGACAAAAAAGTAGGAGATGCAAACTTTAAGTGCTTCATTTTCTCAGTACGAAGGACCAATTATTGGAGTTTTCACGTAGCATGATGAAGAGCCAGCATTACCAAGAACAGCCCTTATGCATCTGTCCACTAGCTAGCTTCATTCAAACACTGCCTGAGACCTCTAAAAACAAGCAGCTTGGCAGTCCTCTCCTTAGAAGAATATCTATTAAAAAGTCAAACAGAATAATTTGATACTTAAAATATACTCATGAAGGTGAACACTCATGAAAGATAAATGCAGTTGCTTATTATGCCAACAGCATTTTAATGTCTATGGACATTTTATTTAAAGTCCACCAACCAGAGATGCTTTCTCGAGAGGTAGAAGACATCATGTTGCTCTCTGCAGCAAAAACACATACCCCATAATCAGAATAACCCATGGTTGCTGCTGGAGGCTTAAATAAGTGTTGTAGATACAGCATAAAAGAGCTATTATCAAAGACACATCCTTATCTAACAGAGCAATTTTTCACAAATAAGCCTAAACATTAATTTCATTCAGTAAAAAAACAATATACTACAAGAGTACACTGCAGTTAAAAGTGAAAGGACACAAGGAATCCAGCACTACTGCCTATTACAGTATTTGCACCAGTAATTCTGTATTACTAGCTCTGGGCTCCAGCTGGCAACATCAGACCCCAAAATATTTATCTTCATTCTCAACCCTTTTCTGTCTCAAATAGCACCATGAAGGATTACAGACTAACTAGATCCGCTCCCCCTAAGCACAAATCCCTCTTCCCCTCAAAAGTATAGGAGCAGAACTATCATATTCTATGGCAGACAAAGGAGCCTACAGGAGAGCCTGCAAGACTTGGAAGGAAAGGGAATTTATTAAGGAGTAAAGATTCCAAAAAAAGCTCAGTGAAGGGATAAATTTCTGTGTATCTTCATAGCTGAGATGGGAACAGAGATACTGAAGGAGACTGACACTTGAGCAGCACCCTTCAACCAGATCACACAGGTAATGAGAGGTCACTGCTGTTAGGGCAGAGATGACAAGTCCCTTATCTCACCTACACTCCTTGTAAAATTTTTCAGCACTAGAGCAGAGGTTTAACAGTATTTTGACTTCTTATTGTAACATTGTTTTTCATAACAGTACTGAGAAAAATGTAAAATGCACATTTCAGCCAAGTAAGTGTAACTCACTAGCACACACACAACTAGTTCAGAATTGCCAGCTAAAAAATAAGTATTTAGATACAGTAAAATTCGCATAACATTTAGATTGGCACACTATAAAACTAAAGAACATAATCACTTCACTAAATACCTATTTTAACTACAAAACCATCTGCCTTGAAAACTGCAGATCTCCCATCTTTGTGGAACCCCAATACCACGTTGTTGAATGCACCCATTAATTTTCACTAATATGTTTCTTTCTCCTGAACTACAAAATGTAGAACCATGGATTGATAAAAGAGAAAAAACCTGCAGGATATTTTTTTTAAAAAAAATAAGGTATTGAAAAAGTACTGCAATTACATGACATTAATTCTTTTTTCTGCATATAAGGGAGTTTTGCCAGGTCAGGTTATTCATGGGATGAAATCTGACTCTGAATTATTTCAGTTCATTATTCATCTAATTAAGTAGCTTTCTGGTTAAGTTCTGTGGATATCATTGCCCTGGTGCTTTTACCAAACTCCTTCCAATCACTAAATTGTGGACTGAAGACAAAAGCACATTTCACAGTCCCATTTTATAAGCTGTTTCAGGCCTGCACTCTTTACTGGTTGACTTGGGTGTTGAGAAGACTCACAGCAGTTAAAAGAAAAGTAAGATTTCAGACAAAAATCCAGAAACTTGAAACTGTAACATACTCTCCATCCAAACGCTCAGTAGCATGAGTGTTCTTCCAGTACCAAGATTGCCTCTCTTTTTCTATATCCTTCCTTTTCCAAGTCGCTTCAGCTCTAACTAACGACTGCCTCAAATGCAGCCCCTTTATCCCAGTTGCATGCAGACAGCAGTCCTCAGTCTACTGGAATCACAGGCAAAACAGCAGCACAGGGGACCAAACAGGGAGCATATTATAGCACCTATGAGATAGTATCACAGATCTGATGGACATGAAGCAGAGAGGCTTGAAAGACCACTGGAATAGAAGAGTGAGAGCCATCACGCTTCTCTGACAGTGCTAGAGGCTACTATATCGTTACAGCAAGGATGAGAAAACTGATAGAGAGGCACTGAAGAAACAATTGAGAAGCAAGCTCGATGCTGGAAACTGTAACTCAGCAACTACTGCCTCACTGGAGACTTCTTGTATTGTGTAGGCGCTGCCATACTCTCTGCAGCACAGTCTTTTCTCGCTCCCTGCAGAGAAGTAGTGGCACAGCCCTTAGCCAGCAGAGAATGCTGCTTCCTGAGAAGCAGGGATGAAAGCATACTCCACCACTATATGACAGCACATCCACACCTAGGTGTCCATGGAAGCCTTAAAAGCTTTCCACAGCTTTTTCCTCCAAACAAGAGCTGCTTCCGTCTTTTTCTCAAAGCATAAATCAGTGGAATTCCTAAAGAGCAGAGACCTGCTTAAAAACTTATTACATTTACTCTAATAAATATTCATTCTATAGTTTTCCAATAGATCCATTTCTTTTATTTACCAAACTCGTTTTCATTGGTACTTTCATAGCGAAGTGAAGCATTTGGCCTCATAAAGACACCTGAAACTTTCATGGAGCGTTTTGAGAGGCTGTATCTGGGCCTAAGCCACCATGAAGAAACATGAAGAAAGCAATGCTACAAAGTGGGCAGCAGAGGTGAGAAAATGCAACAGATGAAACAGATGGGGATCAATGTGTGCTTTCCACAAAACCATATTGCTTTCACAACAACCTCATGAAACGCAGAGGTAATATTGTGCCATCATGCACATCACGCAGATTATCTGATCTTCACCTTTTCCCAAAGGGAACAAACCCTAAAAGGCACTGGTGGCACATCTCTCATACACTGTCATTCCTCGTTCTTTGTTCTCACAAACATTAGACCTTTACGCAGTGTCTTCTACAGCAAGGACGAAGAGCTACTAAGAAAGGATGCCCACACACATCACCTTTTCCATCCTCAAGTTTTACTTCATCTGCAGACCCATCATCCACTACTGGTCAATCCTCTTCTCAAATGCCAGCACGTGTGAAATGGAAACCAATACATTTATTCTTGCAGCTTCTTCTCTTCTATCATGATCCAGTAAATGTACCAGCAGCACGGCCTGTTTTATCGCCTTGACTGTTGTCAATTTCCAGGAATGTTCTCACGGCGCTCCTCTGGGCAGACCGCATATGGCATCCCAACTCACTCAAGGCACCACTCCTAAGGCGCTAAGCGCTGGGTTCCACACAGGCCCCTGACGAACCCACCCACAAATACCTCCAACAGAACTGAATGCACTTCAGGCTGGGATTCAAAATAATTCTGCCAATCAACATAATCAGCATACTGTGTGCTCTACTAAATTCAGCAGAAAGGGATGGCTGAACAACTGTGCACACATGTACACGGTCAATCCAAGTTTGTTTGACTTGGCAACTCAGGAACACAGTCAGCCAGCTTTTACCGTAGGACTGTCCTTGGCTCAAGACATGCTTCGGGGCAAGCTCTACAAAGTTTGAAGGAGATATCTTACACAAGGAATCTGGAGAAAGGGAAAACAAACGAAAAAAAAGCTAGAAAGAACGATCCTGACAGTTATCTGACATCATCCTGAAGTACTTACAAACGTAGAATTAATGTGTCTTTATCTATTGTTTATTCTGACCAGAAGCTTCTAAAACCTTATTGTAAATGATAAAGGTGACTCAATAAGTACAATCTAATAAGTATAAATTTCTTGCTCAGAAAGATCAAGTGAAAGCAACAAGTATTCCCGAAATTATTACATTTAGGATATTATTTTGTCCTGTGACTTGATGGACCCAGGGCAACATGTTATCAAAGGGTACAATAAATATAATTTTTTTCTCCTTTCTGAATCTATGCAGCACCCAGCATATCCTTATCTAGTTACCAGAATTTCATTTATATATATGTATATATTTATTTTGTGTGTGTATATATATACATGTACACTCACTCCCATAAAAACACACATAACAAGCCTTTGAAGTATGCTAAACAATTCTCAAAGACAAATGACAGGACTGATCCTTATGTTCTCACATATTTCATTTGTAAACTGTAATAACCATAGCTACATTTCATTAAAAAAATGCATAAAGATGCTTTCAGTTTTATATGAAAATAACCTTTCATTTGTACATTATTTATAAATGTACTACTCATACAGATGACAAAAACAAAAGACTTCATATTTTGAAGTCTATTAACACAAATTTTGAAATTGGATGTTTTAGTTAAAAAATAAGAAGAAATATAGATTCTTTTGACTTAATGTACTTCATCAAGCATTTGATCAAAAGTTAACAACAATCCTTTCAAAGTGTTCTTTCTACCAAGTCACATCCATACAATATCTGAAATACACTAAACCATGGATTCATCTAATAGAGATGAAATTACAGATTTTGAAGCTATGTGAAGAAAAAGAATATATAAAATATATGGGGTGCACAATGCTCCTTAGGGAGTACTAAAAATCTGACAGAGTGCATTATTTAATTTGAATAACACCACAGAATTACTCAGCCTCCTCCTGTTTGAGAAGAAAGTGAAACAATTCCACACAGTTGTCAGCGTTCTGGACATTCCTCCAACTGCAATGGAAACAACTTGAGTCAATGTTGCCACACACCCTGCGGCTCCTGCCTGCACATCCCTGCTCCTTCCCCTGCACCAACACTCCTCAGATCCTGCAAGAAAGCCAAGGAGAGACAAAGCAGCAGAAAATTATTGCTACAAATATTAAAGGGCTTTCTGCTATTGCTGCTCGGGTAAACCAGCTTTCTGCAGGGTCAGAGAAGTGCAAATGTCAGCACTAGTAAAGATACACAGCTAAAAGTAATTACTGCACAAGCCATACTGCTTACACTACACCAAAAGCACTTTGCAACTATGACTGCAGACATTAAATAAAACTGTTACTTGAAAAAGAATTTCCATTTAAAATAGTAATAAAAACTATGGCTCCTGTCAACAGTAATCATCAACCACCATGCCTCTCCAAGCAACAAACACAGCATTACAAAGCATCAAACAAGGCAGAATTAAAGAAATTAACCTTCTACTTTTCATGACACATTAAATCCAAAAACCATTGTGCTTAACTTTAACAATCTTAATTTGAGGCATGTCAGAAACAAAAAACTTCTGTAATGTGTTTTATTACACTAAGAAACAAACTTAAGATGTATTCTTTAGCTTCGTCTCCTCCTACCCTAACCAGACTCTCTGCCATGTTCACAAGAAAAAAAAATCTGATCTCCTGGCTTGCAAACTGCTTTCAACACAGTCAGATTTTTCAGCATATAGTTCTTCCTACACTATGCTCTCATAAAATACAACAATATTAAGAATGAAGAAAAAAATCTTAAACTTCATTAGTCATAATGGTCTTATTTATTCAGCCAATCATAAATAATATTTTCTTGTCTAATGCTCTCAAATCATATTTTCTACAAATCTCATGAAAATAGATTAGCCTTGTACTGCACAGCTGATTATTTCACTTACAGTCTATTGTATCAAAAGGTAACAGGTGGAGAATTTTAAGCAAGGGCCTTTTATTAAGACAAAAAAAATCCCTTTAGACTTCAACTTAAGCTAGAAGGACACTGGCAAAAAAATAGTGCCATAGTAGCACACAAAAAACCTCAAGGTAACCATAGCTTCAACCATTCCATGCTCCTATGGAGATGAAGCCTTTCTCCTCCTTAAAAGGGCCTAAAGCTCAATACAGATCACAAAGTACAAGTCCAACATATTCCCCGCAAGCAAAAGTTCAGGAATTTAGTACCTGCAATTTGCTGTGTTTAACTTCGAGTCTTCATTTATGGTAGGTTGCAACATTCTTGCAATAATCTGAAGTGACAAAGATATAAGCAGGGGGACTATATGCAGAAGAGAACTAATATCCTTTTTGAAAAGAGAAGGGAAAAAACCATTGAGGGGACAACAATTTCTTTTAAATATTTGGGACATTCTGAGTTTCTCAAGGTAAGAAACTCAAGATGAATTTTTTTTTTAATTCAGGCCATAAAGTTTTCCCATTTCCTCTGTCAAGTGGTGAGCTATATGCTAAATGTTTTATCTGGACAAAGATGTAATCAGTTTATTTTATCCAAATGAAAACAAGTTAGGAAAAGCTGATTAAATATACTGTATAAATTTAGTAAAAAATGCTGAAATTCCTAGTATCGCCACACTAAAGAAAATGTAGCTCAGACTTTACAACAGAAGAAATAACAACAAAACTCCATAAAATTACTCTCTGGATCTCTCATAATAAACAAGAACATCAAAGGAAACTCACCTTTACTTCCATACAAAGATATTTGTTATTTAGCTGTTTCACACCATGCTTGCAGCTGGAAAAGAAACTACAGATTTTTCTTTGCCCAATACCAGAAAGAGTTCAATTATTGCAGTTGCTGAAATCTAAAGTCTAAAATTCCACAGATAATAATCTAGGAAATTTAAGTACTCCAGGCTCTTTGAAAACTGGTTACAGGACTCTACCATTCTAAAAGAGAAGATAAGGCACTACTGACAAGACACAGACCCCAGCCACACATGCACATTTCAGGAGATTACTGTGGCACATGAACTTTACTGGAAAGTTTAAGAAAATGGAAGTGCAAGTTCACGTTTGACTAAATGTGAAACCTTCTCTACACCATTAACTGCAACATCAATATATGGAGCAATTTAGCTACAAACACAAAGCAAGAAGTTAACACAGGCCAGTGTCAGTCCTGCCACGACAGCTTCAGCTCCTCCACTACCAGACTATAGTATTCTCTGTCTTTTTTCTAAGAGTATTGACTTTTTGTGATCTAGATATACAACGGAGTCCCTCATGAAACCGCTTGCCACCATCCTAATACCACATATACCTCCATTTTAAAGACAACTAAGATCCATCACATCAGACAGAAATCCCACACAAAGTTACTACACCTTTCCTGTTCCACCTACAGAACTCTCAAGCTTCTCATTATAACTTTTCCCTTACAGCCTTGGAACAGGTTCCTGTATCTCTTCCTTTGTTTTTTTTAACCCCTTGGGATAGAATTGATCCCTTGTCCTAAAAGGGGCAACAGGCTGTGTTTTGCAGATATTAAATATCCAGTTTTACTAGTCAGAGTAGCCTCCAGCTACATCTGCTATGGGGGGGCAGGGGAAGAGATAGGAAAAAAATCCCTACCACCGGTAAAGAAATCAGTCTCTTTCTTTCCACGTGTCTCATCTGGCAGAAAAGAATGGAAGAAATAGTAAAATATTCTCCTAATACAGAGCTTTCTTTATTATTCTCCTTGCAGCATACTCTTTCTGATGCTCAGGCAGGCAGAGGAGGAAGGCCTGCTGCAAATCTTGGCTCCTTCACAAATTCAGCTAGGAGCTGAGAAAAGAATTCACCCTCTGCCTTGTGATGAAAAGCAGACTCCAAGAATCTCTTTAATTATAATTATTGTGGGAGTGTGGTCAGGAAGATAATAAATCGGATTGCCATATCAAAGGTGTAAAAAGGGGGGGAAGTGGAAGGAAAACAGGAGCCAGACTGCTGCAGAAGTAAAAAATTCTCAGGGTATGGAAGAGAGGAGGGCAGGGAAGGTGAGATAACAGCCACAAATTTATTTTCAAACAGAAAGAAAACAAAATATTTGGCTACAAATTCCTTTCAATATACCTAGGATGCAAACATCCAAATAAACAACTCCCCAGCTAAATCGTAAATCCAGTTTCCCAGAACTGTATTTTTATAATAAAATATTTTGTCTTTGGCCGGCTGCCTTGTTGGATTACACAGGGTGCTTATTTACACTGCAGTTACTTGTTAATGACATAATCAGAACAAACTGAGGAAAACTTTACATCTAATGAAAGACAAATGCTTCCAAGTTTTCCTATAAGGATTTCTGTGCATAACTCTGAACCGGAATTTGAGAGGTCTGGGTTCAATTCCTGGTCCCAGAAACATGCTTCCTGTAAGACCCCACATGCATGTGCATGCCCACAGCAAGTATTTCTATTTCCTTATATAAAAGAGTTTTCTTGAGCAGAATTGAACATTTCATTTAGCTGTGAATGCACACAAAGGACTATTTGCACTAAATGTTTTATGCAGTATGACTACTGAGATTAAGATTCAAGTTTCTAGCATGCCCATCCTCAGATCTTCATTTACAAGGAACAGATATTCTGACAGAATACACTACTTTCCTTTAATCATATCATAAGATACATGAATTTGCACCTTACACACCCACTGTACAAATTCACACGAGGAAAGTGCTGATGTATGTTAGCTAAGATTTACACAGTAAAGGACAAACAAGTTACTTTGGTTTCACACTTGTGGGAGAAAAAAAAAAGGCAAACCACCAAACTAATCTGAGCTGTCAAATTACTCACTATTTCCATGCAGGTTCAGTGAATTTGTAATAAAGGCAAATACAACATGTTTAGTCCAATTCAAAAGGTGTTTCATATATCTAAGCCGTAACCCAGCAGGACTTGGAAATACAGCCACAAATGTGAGATTCGCAATGCCAGAAAACTACTGAGTACATTCAGAAATCTACAATGTTAGCAGAAAACCAATGGAATCTTGTAGATACTGAGTGATGAGAGAAACACAAGAAACAGTAAGCCAGTGATTACTGACATGAGTGGGAACTTTTTTAACAAATTCTATTACCAGGGGTTTCTTCCACCATAGACTTTTACAGAAAATAAAAGAATGGAGGAAATAGATTCAAAATGCAGACGTCTTCAACATTGTTTTGCACAAGCCAAAACTGTAGAACAACAGATGTGTCGGAAAATTACATTATTTCTATGATAGTCTATTAACTCAAAATTGAGTATATTATCATATTGACTCACAATTAACCTAGTTTGGATGCTGTTCCTTCTCTCAAACAACCTAAAAAACCAGACTTACTTAGCAAATAGAGAGTTGTTTTAAGAAAAGCTGCTTAAACAGACATCCCATTCGAAACACTCCTAATTCCAACAACCTTGTATTTGCATCCCATTACTATATAATTAGCTCATATAGAATACTGAATATTCATAGACTAATGCTGTCTTCTTGTAAAATTGTTTTATGGTTGAAATTCAATATTTCACAACTTAAAGGGCACAAAATTACAATCTCTTTTCAAACCAATTTTTCTTTAGAGATAGCACGAGAAAATTGAGGTTCATACAAAGCACAAAACATACTATTACACAATCTGGACAAGGAAGAATTGACTTCTGGTGAGTTAACACAATCTAATTAATGGGGAGTTTAAACTATTATTCTGTTTAGATCTTACACAGACAATTACAGGCCATGAAATAAGCTGCTATGATCTTTTGCAGAATGAAAGTACCGATGTTGCCTTACACTACGATATATGAAAAAGTTAATTGGTAATAAAACTCAGAGCATTTTAAAAATGAACTGCCACATAAAATTACTGTAGTGCATGAAAGCCTCAATCAGAACTTGCCTGTGCTGTGTGTAGAATCAGTCTCTGCCTCTCATATGAATAGATGCAATCTCAGCAACCAGACACAGTAAATACAAGATGAAGGGAATGGCAAGCATAGCAGCAACACAGAAATAATTCCAGAGGCTAGGAATCACAACATGAAAATTATTTCATTATTTCAACTCGTTAATTATTCATGCAGCAGAGATAGAGGAAATGGCAGGAGAAAGCTAATGAAAGAGCAAGCAATTGAGAAACACTGATGAAGAGGTTTAGAAGGGTATAGAAGAAAAGTTATGAAAAACAGTGGATAAGAAAAGAAAGGCGTTTGGGGTAAGGTTTCACATTTAATAGTAGGGCCAAGGTAAGGCATTCCTTCTGCCTCTCCACTGCTCGTTATTCCTGGTCTAGCATTGTGGTGTACTTCTTCCTCCTTACTAACAGTCACAATCGTTTATGAAACTATACTATGAGTCAGCCAAGGCTGAAAAATAATCTGATAAAAAAAAAAAAAAAGGAAAAAAAAAAAGAAAAAGAAGTTGACACAACTAAAAGGAAAACGCAGGAGTAGAAATGAGCAGCTGCAAGGGAAAAATAGGTCAGGCTAACATTTCTCCCAGCAAAAAGGTGCAACCATGGAATTAAAGACCAATGTGTATGTTCACACCATATAAATGCACCTCTCAATTCTGCCTTGGAACCTGTCATGCTACATGCAGACTGGAACATGTTTGGATCACATCAGGTAACAAACAGTGAAAAGTTAAACAGCAAAAGGTGGCCAAAACACCTGGTTAATGCTGGAGAACACATTTTTCAGAGGAAGTGTATGCCTTTCACTGAAGAATCCATCAGTGCAGGACATTTCCAGTTCCTCTTAGCGACTTTTTTCTTCACTCCATCCTCCAAGTCAAAACTAGGATTCCATGTGCACGATCTACAGTCTATTGTTCAGGTGTATAACATATGAGAAGTCACAAAGTATGACACTATATTGCTTAAATGCACAAAATGGAGAAGGAATGAAGAAGGATTGTGAACTGGCTTATCAAACACAAGGAGTAGTACATGGTACTACCTGGTACACAGTAATCCTTGGTGCTTCAGGTGGAGACAGCGTCTACCTTTCCGAGATTCAGACTGAGTCTTTTATTATTGCTCCATTCCCTCTTCATGCAATTTCATCATTAGGAGACATCTCTCTTTACCATCATCAATTTCAATCGTTTAAGGATAAAGGCCAAAACTAGATTCTTTACTTCTATTCAGACATTTCTACTAGATACTACTGATGCCATTTTTGGAGGAACTGAAGAAAGTACCGAACCAGTTACAAAGTAGAGGGAGATAAATTAGTCAAAAATAGCAGGTTAGGCCAAAGTTTTCTTACTCATCTATGATATGTTTACATCAATTCAGCTTGGAGGGTTGGGGGAGTGGAACACAGGACAATTTAAAAGCATTTGCAGCCATATTTGTGAAGCAGTTTTCATTATAAACTCTTATTCATAAAAAATACAGACTATAAATTTTCACACTAAGAACAGTTTTAGAACCTCTTTTTTACTGCTATTACTATAACACAAGCTAAAAACTAGATGAGGCAATAACTCAAAATTTGCTCTCTGAAAGCTCAGCTTTAATCTGAAAAACATAATTTTGTAACATTTGGAATGAATACCCTAAATGTATGATCCAAGGTACTACTTAACATCCACTTCATCTCACAGTGAAGCTAAATTCAATCTCGTCTGTATGAAATGTCCTGGTCATTTCAACTCGGCGTGAAATGTCCTGGTCATTTCACCAGTTACCCATTTCAAGTGCCCTTAAAAACACTAGCATTTAAAATTATTTCACACTCAAAGAAAATTTTTAACTCAAACAATTGTATAAACCCATACAATAGCAGCTTTTCACTTGACTGGACTTGAACAATAAATATCACAATAACCTTCAGGTAAGAGATGTCACTTTTATTATTTCTGTTGTAAAAACTTTAAAATTAACAAAAATACAACTACAGGGAAATAATTCATGCATAAAACTACAAAGGAAAAGGAATAAGCTCTTCTCTGCATTTACTGGGGATCGTAAAAGATATAAATCACCATAAGAAAGATTTAATTCAGTATTAAGAAAGAACTCTCCTGACAAGAGCACTTAAGCACTATTAAGAAAAACTGACTAGTGAGATTGCATAATTTCTATTATTTGAGGCTTTTATGGATTTCAAAAGCCTAGTGGTACCATCATTTTCTTTAAATCATTTCTGACAAACTTCACTAAGCATATTTTATTCAAAGAGGTGGCAGGAAGCTACCCAGTTTGCTGCTTGTGTTAGTTTTCTGCTGTTTTGGTGAACTGAATCAGCAAACACCTGACAAGCATTGGAGATGGTATAGAGGAAGCAGTAAAAACACATGCCCAGTGACAGGACTTTTAACCTTCAGCAATAATGAGTTATGTCAACTCACCTCATCTCATAAGACTGTATCTTAAAAAACAGATTACGCAAACAGATTAGACAAACATCTGCTAATAACACTGTAAGTACAATTTATCCTTCCTGGGGCTGAGAGAAGTAGAACAGAATTCTCGAGGTCATTCGCCGCATCACTTCACTTAAGTTTTAAAAAGCAACATAGAGCCCTTTTTAAAGCCATTTAATGAAACTTTACAAAACCAAAATTTCACTTAATATATACAGAGATAGATATTGGCCTACTTAGCATTCTCAAAATTAAATATGTCTAATGTAGCAAGCATTAACCTCACATGTGTTTCCTACTCCACCATTTCACTCTTAATCTCTAAGTGGGAATTCAATTTTCAAGACCTTCCATTTTTAAGAAAACCTGTTAAATGCATATTAGCTGTAAAACGTTGGCTGTACACACCAGCTTCTTGAGTACACATCTCCAGTTTTACTCTTATTGCTCAAAGCTAACTGGAGCAGAAGACTGAGAACGACAGACCAGTACAGGTTCAGACCTCTTTGAACAGCAATGGAACTCGAATACTCTTAGTCTTACAGGAGACTTGCAAGGTGACAAAAAGTTCAGGAGTTACACAGAATCATTAGTCTCACTGGTGATGCTTTAGTCCATCATTTACATCAGCCTGTGATGGGAGGTGTGGTAGACATTCACATCATATTGTCTGCAGAAGATTTCAAGGAAAGGAAAAAAACATGTAAAGCCAGCAAGCATAACTGTATTCTAATCAGAAACCCAATAACAACAAAGGCTTCCTGACTTAAATATCCTAATTCCTTTCTGTAAATGCATGAACCTAGTTCTTTGGTTTACGCAAACAAAACACTACTTGGTCAAGTACACATATAGTTTCCCTTTTTTACAAGTTATTCAAGCACCTCTTCCTGTAACTCACTAATATACCTGCAGCATATCGGTCAGAAAACAAGGAATCCATTGAGAAGCTTGAAAGCTGGGGGGAAAAAAACCCCTACTTTAAATGTCAATACCATATTTAATTTGATAAGCTTGTATACACTTCATGCGTCACCTGCTCTGGAGACCATACAGGAAGGAATACAATATATCATCTTGCCCATTTTGACTATTCCTTTTCAGAAAACCATAAATGCTTCAAACAAGAGAAACTCTTCTCTTATTTGCACAGAACAAAACGTGCTCCATTAGGCCGGACTTTCAAGACAATTTATAAACAAGGGAAAGTCACCATCACCAAGTACAACTCCGAACATGCACTACAAATGGAAAAGATCCTAACCGAGCTGCTACGTGGAAAATTAATCTGTCATAAAAGCAAAGTTTTTGTCAATTATTACATTTAGATTCGGGGAAGAAGCATTGTCAACACACGTCCATCTTTGTTTGCTTGCTAATAATTATTACCATATGCAGTCCTGGCCATTAACACAGTATTTTGTTGATTCTTCCTGTCCAAACGTACACGTGCCTAATGCTCACACACAGAGAGAGCTTCACTGCTTCCAAACCAGGGACAAAGCCAAAAGTGACTGGCAGCTCTGTAATTTCTACATGTGCATCTATGAAGAAGAGGAAGTCATAAAAAGAAGTAGAATAATGTAGTAAGATACACCAAAAATGTACAGAAAAAAAATTATCACTACACGTGAAAAGAGCAAAGACAGCATCTTCTGTGAGGACAACATACAACAGAACATTTAAGGAGACCTTTCAACCTCAGTATAGGAAATCCTTGAATGAAATCCTTGAATGAAAAGTCAGCCAAACGGGCTGACTCCCCACCAAAACACATGCTTTCCACCATAATTTTCTCCAGAGACTTCCGCTAGAATATAATTTTATCACTAGGTGCTGGGAAACCATACTAACGCATATTCAGAATTTAGGGCAGAATTCACAAGAGAAACGTGCCTTTTGTCCTGATATGTTATGACCCTTTTCGTAGTATTTCCAACACGAGCAGATGAAACAAAATACAGTGCAGCTCATATTGTGACTGATGTAATGTGGGCAGGGAACAATACCGTGGAAAAGAAAAAGCCAAGGATCTTTGTCTCCTTCTAGACGGACTGCCAAGTCTCAATAGTTGGAGGGAGAAAAAGCACAGCATCCCAAATAAAACACTGCATGTTCACCATTTCAGCAAAGTCGCTGCAGCTTTTGGCAATCCCGTAGGAAATTTGGAACCTTCAAATACAACCCAAGCTGAAAAAAAAAAAAAAAGGAAACAAAAACCCACAAAAAGACAGAAAACAGCCCTTGCTTAAAAATTACAGAAGAAACAAATAATCCACTGGCTATGGAAATAAACCCCAAGGAGCTCACCAGTCGCATCGCAACCGATACTACAGAGATAAGCTCGGCAATAACCAGCCATAAATCTATTAAATGCTGTATCTCTTCGCCGCCGCCGCCGCCGGTGTTCGGGCGCAGGCGGGCAAGGGCGGCGGGCCCGGTGGTGGTGCCTACCTGCGAGAGCTGCCGGGGGTTGGGGCAGCCGAAGAGCGCGGAGCTGGAGCTGAAGCTGATGGCCCCTCTGCGGCTGAGGACGTGCTGCGGCACCGGCCTGTCCAGCGGCAGCACGGGCAGCTGGTAACATACTTCCATTGACGAAGCCTCGGTGCGCCGGCCCGCCGCGGGGCAGCGGCCTCGCCCGCCGCACCTGCCCGCGCAGGGCTCCCCGCAGCGGGGAAGGGCCGGCGGCGAAGCCCCGCGGGGGCCCGGCGCCTCCTCGCCGCCCCCGCGCCCCCCGGGGGGCCGGGCCGGGCCGCGCCGGGCCCCGCGCCTTTGTGCTCCGCTGCCGCCAAAGCCCGGCGGGAGCCGCCGGCGGGAGCGGGGGGGAGGCGGCGGAGCGGGACGGCTCTGTCAGCGCCCGGGGCGGCGAGTCCCGGCCCGCAGCCCGCGGCCGCCGCCGCTCCCTCCCTGCCGCCCGCCCTCGGGCGCGCTGCCGCCCGCGGAGCCGCTGTCAGCGCCGCTGCCCTGCGCCGCGCATGGAGGGCCGGGGGCCGCGCCGGGGGACACGCGCCGCGCTCGTCCCTATTGTCCGGCACGGCCGGGAGCGGGAGGAGGAGGCGCCGCTCCGCCGAGGGGAAGGGGCCGGGCCGTCGGAGAGGGGACCCGGGCAGGAGGGGGAGGAGGAGAAGGAGGAGGAGGAGGAGAACGGAGAGGAGGAGGAGGAGGGAGAGAAAGAGGAGGAGGAGGAGATGGAGGAGGGATGGAGGAGGGATGGAGCCTCCGCCCCGCCCGCGCGCCGGCCCGGCTGGAGCAGCAGGCACGAGCCCGGCGGACCGTGCGTGGGTCGCGCGGCTGGCGACACGCGCACAGCGGCGTCATCACGTCACCACTGCCCACACTAGCGCTCCCCGTCCGCGCGCACCAGGCAGGGGCGGCTCGGCGGGCGCCGCGCGCATGCGCCCTTCGCACTCCCCCTCGCGCCTTCGCAGCAGCCCTCCTGCCCTCCCTCGCCTCCCGTCACAGCATCGCGGAATCACGGAATCGGTTAGCGTGGAAAAGACTTCTGAGTTCGTCGAGTCCAACCTGTGACCGAACACCACCGTGTCAGCTAGACCATGGCATTAAGTGCCGCGTCCAGTCTTTCCGTAGACACCTACAAGGACGGTGACTCCTCCACCTCCCTGGACAGCCTATTCCAATGTACAGTCACCCTTCCTGTGAAGAAATTCTTCCTAATGTCCAACCTAAGCCTCCCCTGGCACAGCTTGAGGCCGTGTCCTCTTGTGCTGTCGCTTATACACCGAGCCCCACCTCGCTACACCCTCCTTTCAGGCAGTCGTAGAGAGTGATAAGGTCCCCTCTGAGCCTCCTTGAGGCTGAACAACCCCAGCTCCCTCAGCAGCTCCTCACAGGACTTGTGCTCCAGACCTTTCACCAGCTTTGTTGCCCTTCTTGGGATTCACTCCAGCACCTCAATGTCCTTCCTGAATTGAGGGGCCCAGAACTGGACACAGGACTCCAGGTGTGACACCGCTTGGATGACACCCAAAGGGGTCCTGGAAGCCCTGGGCTGGAAAGAAGGTAGTGAGTGTTTGCCTTGGTGCCCCCATGTTGTAACATGCCATACCCAAGGGAATGGCGTGAAGCTGTGTCATGGGAGGTTTACACTGGATATTTGGGAAAAGGTTTCTTACCAGAGGGTGTTTGAGCGCTTGAACAGGCTCCCCAGGGAGCACCTTGGTCAGAGCACCAAACCTGTCTGAATTCAAGAAGGGTTTGAACAACGCTCTTGAGTGCATGGTGGGATTCTTGGGGCTGTCCTGTGTGGGGCCAGGAGTTGGACTCTGATGATCCCTTCCAACTCAGGACGTTGTGTGATTGTGTCCATCAGCCCTCAGTTCGCTCCCCTGCTGTGCCCTGAGGGCTGAGGGAGCCACACTGAGGGAGCTGTGGTCTCACCAGGGCCAGATCCGGCTTCTCCTGCAGGGGACTGGGCACCAGTCAGTAGGCATGGCCTTGAACGCTCAGCTTGGGCAGCTGCTTGAAAATCAAACACGGAAAGACGGTTTTATTTTAAAATGCACTATGTATCAAAAGCAATGCACTGGGGAGTTTGTATTTGCATTTGAACCCTTCCTGTTCATTTTTAGAGTGTGGAAGGGTGGGGTTTTTTGCAAGACAAAGAGGTAAAACTGTGTAATTGTTGTTAAAAAATGAGATTCCTGGGAAACCGCACAGCTCCAGGAATTGGACTCTAAGGGAGAAAAGGAATAATTCATTATGTGAGCTGGACCGTCACATCACATTACGTACATCACATTAGCTGAGACACTTAGAAATAAACTTTGTGTTGTGTTTTTTTCTTTTTAGGACTAAGCCTCTTTGTCTCTCTCTGCAGCTGCTTTTTTCCCCCCATCCTTTCATCTCTTTTATTTCTCCATAATAAAAAAAAATCCTAAATATAGCATGATAGGTAAAGGAACGTTTCTGTTCTTTGCATAATATATGAAGTGCCTGTACCCACTTAAAAATCATATTTTGCAAAATGATTCATATGATTTAATTTTGCATAATACATTATTCTTCTAAGTGCTTGCTTACTGGCAGAAAGGTTTAGATTTCACATGATAATGGTTATTTATAGGCAATGACACAGCTTTGGAGGAGCTCATTTGAAAAGAATAGGTGGTTTTTATGGAGGATTTTCATCTGTTTGAACTAGTTGTAGAAGCAAGAAGTTTTACAGATGTGGACTGGTGGCCATTTCACCCAGAGCTGTGAAGTTAACAAATGCACCTCGTTCTTTTGCAGAACTGCAATCCCACACTGTCTAATGGATAGTCACAAGGACATATGGACACGTGAGAGAGGACACTAGATCAAGTGCCATGTCTTAAAAGCTTCTTCTGCTGTTTTTCTCATGGTTTTTGAAATAAACAAATCTCACAAGCATTCTCAGTATGTATTTATAATGTATACATGCAATAATTCAAGATATAATAAGCACATAGAAATTCAAAGTAAAATCACATACCCAGCCTTTTTTTTTCCCCTAGTAATTAGGACATGTCAGGTTTTCTTCTGCATTCTTTGACAGTTTACTCATATTTGGCCTGTTAACATTAAATCTACAGTGCATTTAAGTTACTGATAGAACTCCACCAGCTTCACTGGAGTCAGGGTTTCCCTCCCCCATTCATTTTTCAAAATTACTACTAATAATGAATTAGTTTTCTATATTCAGGTAGGATGGATTTTTACTCTAGTCAATCTAAAACTCAATTCATAAAAATATGTCACATCTTTTAGGGGAAAAAGTGCATATTCTTTCTTTCACTGAATATAAATAGCGTGTTTTTCAATCCTATAAGGTCAAACTATAAGTAAAGATTATTGATAGTGTGTTTTATGGTTCCTGTCAGCTTTGTGTACTTTCCACTTGATTAGTTGAAACTAGTTCTTTAAGGTCGTTTTAGTTCTCAGTCTGAACCAGTATAGCCTTAAATAACAGAACCAGTATTATCCCTTATATAATCTTTGATCTCTAATTAACGTTACATAAACACCTTTAAGGAAACTGAAAATACATTATTATGAGGTAAGCATAGATTTTCCAGGCAGTGGCTGTTTCCATAAGTGTGCTGCTTTCAGGACACAAATTACTATTGTTTAATAAATACGGAAGTTATTAATATTAGCCAGGTGTTGATTTCTTGTATAAGCTTACAAGGAAGACTTATAGAATCATAGAATGGCTTGGGTTGGAAGGGTTATTAAAGATCATATAGTTCCAACCCCCAATCTTGCCTTTGAATGATAGGCAAAGCCTTAAAATTACAGCATTAAGTCACATATTTTCAGCCTAAATATGTTTGTTACAAAAAGAATGCGTGTTCTGTGACTTATGTCCTGCCAGTTCTGTCTGCTATCTTTGCCTGCCGCAAGTTAAGAGCTTGTAGAAAAGGCAAGAGGTTTTTATTGATTTTTGTCATAGAACTATAGCAACACAAAGTACTCATTCACAGCCTTTTGTTTGAATTAAGTTGCTCTCCTAGTGAACCATGGAGTTCTTCGAGTACCGCTGTGCTGCACGTCTTAAATGCTTCATACGACATCGTGAGGTGCCACAGTCCAGCTATGTAAGCCCTGTGTGCTGTGAATTCTTTATCATGGCAGATACATTGATTGAGACTGATTAGAATATTCAAATTTAGGGAGTATTAACAACATTTCAATGTTTCTTTTCACATTTGCGATTAATGTCTTTTACACATCATTATAATTTTCAGGGTGCTGTTAGCAAGGAAGAAGAGTTACTGATGGCCAAATCTATCAGAAGGAACAGCACTCACGTGAAACTGGAGAGATGGAAGATCACAAAATCAGAGTTAGTTTAGTTTCCTGGTTACTGTGAAATGAGCATGAAATCACACAGGCACTCCAGCAAGACATTCTGCTGGGCTAACTGCACAGCACAGAGTGCCTCTCTGGGGCACAGCCAGCCAACGCTGTCAGAACTGAACAGTCTGAACAGAAGAGGATGTTTTTCCCATGTTCTTGTACAAAATGGAAAATAAGGATCCTCAAAGGCATAACATGTTTGTACTTTGAAAACGCCATGAGAACACAGAAAATATTTATTTGTACAGGTAAATGACCAAGACAAGCACAAGAGATTTTAACTTTTCTTCTTACCTGAAAAAGTTACGTGATACAAAAAGGCAGGGTTATTTCTGTAGACAAGTAGAAAGTCTCTTTGTTTGTTATGTCCTCCGTAACTGCATTTTTAGACATTGTTTTTGGCATATACCATTTCTTTGGCACATAACCAGATATGTCAGGGTTTTTTTTGTTTGTTTGTTTGTTTTTTACCCAGACTTACTATCTGAATGAATAATGTGTATTTCCATAGGAATTCCAGACCTCTGGCAGCTCATTTGAAATGTACTTATGTCCCTATTTGATGTGTCCCTTCCCTCTACCTTGTCCTGGGTCTGCGTTGGGCTGGTTTCAGTTGTTGTGGCAATACAACATTCTTGACTCCTACTTTATTTGCCATCCCCTGCACCCCAGATATTTTCTGCAGAACTTCGCACCATCCCCTCAGTCCGTCCTGAGTGGGATAATTTGCACTTGCCTTTACCTGAGTGCATTGTGATTTCCTCAACGCATTTTTTTGGTTGGTCAAGACTGAGTATAAGTCCTGTCCTTCTAATTCTAGACCTTCCTGGCTCTCTGTCATCTGCAAATTTAATAAGCATGCTCTCAAAACAGCTCAGCAGTAAAAATTCTAAGAAAGAGTGAGTCTAAGACCTGGAAGAGTTCTGAAGACTGCCATTTATTAAATCCTGTCAAGCCTTGCTAACTCCTCTGGGAATGGTTTCCAGTCATTTTTGCACCTATATTTCAGTAGCTTTATCTATTCCAATGCTCAGGTTCATCTTTGCTGGCTTTTGAGGCTTAACCTGGAGACTAGTTGCCTAAGGCTAATTTCATAGTCAATAATTAAGGGAGAGACAGCAGGCCATTCAAGTTGTTCTTTGAAGTTGCCTTTCTCTCCGCTGAGAAGAAGCAACACAGCACAACCTTTCTCCTAATTTAGTTACTTCAGTTTGTGTCTGTGAAGTTGATCAGATGAACTGGGATCTGTGATTTTGCTTATAGTGGTGTCAGGGTGGACTGTATAGAAGGAGAGTGTCAGTAAAGACAAGCTATGTCATGTGTACCGTGTTCCCATTAGCTACAGGTTTTGTCACTCTGCTGGAGAGGCAGATAAAGTCAGTCTGACTTGTCTGGGCAGACTGGTTGTTTGCTTTAGCTTCAGTTTCTGGTATTTTGAATATTATATTGAAAACTGCTGAGAATATTTTCAATATTTGTAATTACTTCAGTTTCACTAAACGTACAGTGGCTAATGGACATGTACCAATTCTGCACCAAAACCAGCAAGCTGGAGCAGAAAGCTTAAGAGTGATCCCAAAGGATTTCAAGATTTTTGTTGCTTCCATCCCTAAGAATCTTCTTCTATGCCTAATTTAAGACTTTAAGTTTTACTGACAAGTTATAGCCTTCAGGAACAGGGACTGACTTAGGAAACAGGCTAACAAAAGTCAGCTCTGAGCACAGCTACAGACTGTCAAAACTTTAATATGAGTTCAAAGACAGCTTTTTCTAACTCCACTGAAGACGTTATTGGAAACAATTCTTTCTTAAATGCACTCCTAAAAAACTGCCATGAGAGTGCACACAGCTTAAATAGCTTCAGCCACTGAAGTCCTGTTTTCTCAGTGATTATGGTTACCTGGACAAAAATCCTCATACTACAGTTAGAATGAATAAGGGCGTTGGTGTCAGCATGAGCCTGTGGAAAAAGCTCCTCTTTGTGTCATTTTTACATGCATAATAACAGCTGATGCACAGAATATTTTTAATATCAGAGTGGGAGGATATGAGAACCCCAGGTGCAGTTTCGGAGGTGCAGCTTACAAGTTTAATGGTGTTATTAGAAGCTGAAAATTCACAGCCTTTTGTGTTAGTAATGGAGGTGGGTTTGGACCCCTATGAACAGATGTAACAAATGCATTGCACATTCACCAGCTGAATCATTTCTTAAGGTACCATTCAGTGTTCAGTACCGGGTAACCTCCATTACAAGCTGTAGAGCATCAATCACCCGTTCTGTCTTAAAAAAAAAATGTGGTGATTTATTTTTTATTGGGTTTTGTAGCTTTTTTTTTAATATATTGCCTCAATACCTCATTAAAATTGCATGTCCTTTCTAGATTTGTTTATTAGGGCAAATTTTTAGCAGTAATTTTTAGCAGCCTTTACAAGGATTTTCTAAAGCAATTTTGACTTTTGTTTTTTAAAAACTTCCCCATGATTAGGGACTAGAGCTAGGTTTTGATTTGGAAGTTTAGATTCAAAATATTCCTGATGTCCCATCTGATCCTTTATTGGCCTACTGATATATAGTAAAGGTGTCTTATAATATTAAAACTGAGACTGTCACATACTGATAGAAATGAAATAATGAGCTAAAGTTCCTGCTAACCAATGAGACTGAAGCAACAGTGTCTTATGAATCTCACTGTGTTGTGCTGTCAAAAACGAAAGGAAAGCGGTTTGTTGTCTATATGTCAAAAATGAGACCTTTCTTGGGGTCCTGCCTTCTTCTAGGGCATAAGGGACCTTACTCTGAATTAATTCTGCGGAGGGTCCTTTAGTGAAATGAGCTCACAGGAGAAGCAGCTAATGCAATTCCTATTAAAAAAAAAACATAAAGCAAACAACAAGCATGAGGCTTGACTAGTCCTGGTTTTTATAAGACCAGTGGTGGTAATAACAATAGAATTTTTCAAAGAACATTTTAATTTTGTCTGGTTATATTAAAGATGAGCACACTCCCTTGCTGCAGTATCGTATTTGCATGAAGATGTAAAATAGTTGTCTTTTTATTTATGCTAAAATTAGTGGAAAATTTCTAGCAACAAAAGTACACTTTTAAAACAGTCTTCCTTTGGCTTTTGAAGCAAACCAGAAATGGGCATTTGAGTAACTTGCAGCATTTCCACATCTGATAATTTGGATGACTACATGCAGGAACCTAGCAGTCCTTCTCTTACACCTACATTCCTCCTGCAATTTGGCTTTTTTACTAATCAGTTTTATTTTAATTGAAGTGCTACTTTATGCAATTATTCCCTCACAAAAAGAGTTATGTTGAAATAAATATTAACTACTTTTAGAATTAACAATTACATTCATAGGATCGCATTAGTAGTAAAAATGTCTACTAATTAGTATTCAAATTATATTCCAAGTAGTTATTTTTCTACCTTTTCTAAAGATGCTCAAATATACTACTTCAGTTTCCCCATTAGATTTGAGCTTCCTTCAGAAATTAATCAGGATTATCATTTTTTTGGGCTTGTTTTTTAGCTAATTGGTGGGGCTATGAAAACCTACAGCAGCAGAAGGTAATCCCATTCAGATGAATAGAAGTGAGAGGATTAAATATTTGCAGCTGCTCTTGGTTTTCCACTATGTAGCATCCTGACATTTCTTTGTGAAGGAAAGAATGTGTTGGAGTTAGCATTAGCATGCCCTCCTTGCAAGTCTGGAAAAACATCTGTCATTCTGCCAGTCTTCCCATTAACTACCTGAGCAAATGCAGCGAGAAGATTTCATTACTTTCAGGAGACTAGCTCTGCTTTTCTTTAGGTTTGTTCTTTGCTAAACCTTTTTTTTTTAACAATTGCAAAAAAAAGGTAATTGGTATCTTGTCAGATTTACAACTCACTAGATTTCAGTGTGCTTAACCCAATTAAAACTGGAAGGAATATTGCCAATATGTCAACAAAAATGCTGGGAGGGTTAGTTTACAGAAAGCCTTGAATTCCTTTGTCTTGACTGAATGAAAGAGAATTGTTCTTGTAAGACAAGTGCATACTAAAAGGATTAACTCTGATAAACTTTTATGTTCAGACAAAAGACAGTTGAAGTACTAGGAGAATATTTTTTGATCCATTTCGTAAAAGCAGTTTTACATTTAATTAGAGAGGAATCTCTTGTTTAAAAACTGAATGGGGGGAGTGGTGCACTGAAACACAGGGTGAGGGGTGAGCCTCTTGATGGTGTGGAGTGCACTGGCACTGTGGTTTTAAAATACACATTTTGCTAATACACACTGTGCTAAGCTAGATCCTGCTGCGCTCAGGGGCCGTGCCCCACCATCTCACTCCTCCTGGCTCTTAGTCCTACCAGTACTGATGCTCAGCTCTGGGGTAACCCAAGAGAGTTTAGAGAGTTAAACTGGCAAAAAATTACTGGCAAAAGAAAAAAACCTCAAAAAACAAACCGAGAAAGGCACCAAACAGCACAGTTGGTGCAAGGTGCAGGTATGTAACTGGTGATAGGAATGCCCCTTTTGGAATAAGCCCACAATTAGACCACGTCAGCTGTATCGTAAAAACTCACCTACATGGTGAGCATTATGTAAGGAATTACTCAGATACTATGTAACTCCATAAGTGGTTCATTTTAGGAAAATCTAGTTTTAAAACCTCACATAAATATATTCTTTGCAATATATGTGTAACATATTGAAATATATAATAGATAGGATTAATATATAACCTACATATGGAATATATAACATATGTGGAATATCTATGTAATATACTTGTGACGCAAGACAGGCATAGCAGAAATTGTGGTGAAAATATGGGTTAATTGGCATAAAGTATTAGTGGTACAAAGCATATACTTAATTTTATGCGTGTTCTTACATGCTTTGCTGAGCTGGGATTATGGAGAACACCCTCTAGTCGTGTCAGAACATCAGTTAAATCTACATAAATCAATACTATGTCAGCAGTTTTCTAGATTAAATTACATGACTAGAAGTTTGAAGACTACTTTTATACAAGTATAAACCTAAGAAAATAAGCAACTTTTATAATGTTTATTGTCGACATAATTCTTTGGTAAGCAATTATCTACTAAAATGTATAAATTCTGAATAAATATACTAATATATAAGTCTGAAACTTGTTCAGAACCTGCAAGATGGCATGTTTTATAGGATATCTTAAACCAGGGAAAGCCATGACATCTGTTTAGTTCTATGCAGGAGGTTTTATTTATACACTCAAGTTGTGACTATACAAAATAAGTAGAAAGCCCATATTCTGCAGTATCTGTAATTTGTCTAAAAAGAAAGAAAGAGTGTAAAACCTATAAAGAAAGATGCTGACGCTTTACTACAGACCACAAAGAATTGAGAGCAGGCCCAAAAAGCCTAGTTTGGTGATACAGTGCTGTGACCTTGAACTAGATGATCTGTAGGCAAATGACATGTTATTGCACCTGTAGCCAAGCTAATCAATTCCCAGATGATGGAAGAATTGACTTTAATTTCTTAGAAGTCAGAATTAATACTAATACACTTAAGTCAATACCATTTGCATTACCAGTGCCTGTTTTTTTGCAAGATGCAGAAAAAAAACGTACGTTGTGAAGCTATGCTCCCAAACAACGTAGAAATTCAAAGCATAAATTGCCTTATAATTAATTTTCACTTATATTTTTGTTTTCTTGTCGCTTTATCATATCTGTATGCATGAATGTCCATTTGTGGAAACAACTGATGAAATAGATCTTTCTAAACACTACTTGGAAAAAAATTGAACAAATGTTCAGCATGCAAACTTATTCATAATTGCTACTTATCAAATGTAGGAAGAAACACTGTTTTGTGTGCAATTTGTAACAATATATTAATTTAAATTATATGTGACTTTCAAATCGTATGTAAATAGGAAAAAGAAAGAATTGGTGAAATGCGCTATTGCTGAGCAGCAGTAGCAGAGATGTGAACCAACAGTGGCAGCATATACTGACTGTTACCAAGTAATACAGAACATGGATTCTGTTCTGCTTGGATCTGATCTGCTTGTTCTGCAGCAAACCATTTCCCCTCTCTATGGCATAGACTCCAGGCACACACCAGAAGTCTTTACAATACTGCTATACTCCAGCCAGAGGATTCTGGTGGCCAATTTCTACTTGCTGTGAGAAGGAGAAGGCTTTTGCCCTGCTTCCCAGAAAAAGCTTCACATCTCCAGGTTTGTGATTTTGGAATAGAATAAACAGTGGAAATCTGGAGAGTTAGCTGTTATTTGATATTCTAGTTCCCAGTTGTTAGAATTGTTCAAAGCTTCGTGCATGAGCTGACACAAGGTTAACTTTGGCTGGGGACCGATGGTGCAGCAGGGCAGCAGGAGTCCCCAAGGACTGCACATGCCTTCTTAAGTAGCTTAGGTAGTCTGCTGCTAGGAAACCACGGTTTGGGAATCCCTGGCTAATATTTCCAAATTGTTTTGAAATAATATTTTGAAATAACATGTAAAAGTTTGAAGAGCTAGTTTTTTTAAGGAAAGCAAGAAAAAAAAGTACTTCGCTTCCCCTGAAGTGAATCATCTTCCCTCCTACTTTGGAAAAGAAAAAAAAAACACTGTAAAATTTAATGTGAGTAAAACCCATAAGGTTCCCCAGGCACATAGAGTAATTTATGGAAAATTTTATAAATAAGAGTTGCAAATGATTGGGTGCTCATTTTCCGCCAATCTCAACTGGGAATTCTGTCACTGATTTATAGTGGGCTGAGATCTCACCTTCAGAATCAAAAGGACATAAAAAATTATATTGTAGGTTTTATAGCAGCCATAAAATTCTTTATTGAATTCTGTGTAATTTCCATAAAGTCCATAGGACTACTTGATACAATAAATGCCTTGTAATCCGTTCGTCTGGACTAAGAAGTATGAGTTATGTTAAGTCCTGTGAATATTTCCCTCCAAAGATTGTTTTCAAGTAAAGCATAATTCTTTATTTATTGATAGCAATTACCACTGAGTTTTGTGGCCTGAGTTTTCTATCGCAATCAACAGATAAATCATAAAGTTGAAAAGTGCAAGATGTTCTTTAGCAGGGAATAAATGCCAGCGGTCTATACCTTTATGGTTGTACTGACCTTATTATGGACAAATCAGCCAACTTGAAAATAAGCAAGTACTAAGCAGTGGCCATAATTTTAATACTGTTTTCTTGCTCAGAAGGACAGCCCACGCTCTGTTGTCACAGCTGCCTAATTGAAGTTTGATCACACAGCTGGATCGTTGGTCACGCACCAGTGACCGCTCTGCAGCTTTGGCAGCTCATTGCTGTTACAGTAACTTTTTGTTTCCCAATCTTAAGCAAATTAAAGCAGGCAGCTGCGAAATCATCAATAGGTCAAATTCATTAGCTGTTCTCTCTATGAAATAAACAGGAAAATGAAGCTCTCCTTGGTCTTAATTAGTTCTTATAAAAGTTGGCAGGGAAACAAAGACATTTGTACACTCCTTTATTTTTATAAGAGACTTGCCTGAAAGAAAAACCTCAGACATGTAATTTCCTTTTTTTTTTTTTTTTCCCTCCCCTGCTTAATGCTCTCAGTCAGAGGCTAACCCAGCACCCTCCCTCTGAGGGTAGAGAGAAAGGTGGTTTGGCAAGGGGTTATGCTGTGTCTCTTTTGTGCGGATCAGGGCATGTTCTGGGGAGCCTGCACAAGCTGTTTCCACAGTGATAGGCCACACTCCGTATTTACAGTCTCCTGTACAGATAATTCATCTGCAGGAGAAGCCTTAGCTGAGTGCTGTGGTTCCACAATCATTACCGCTGGCTCTCGGCCATGCCACATCACCCAGCAGTACAAATTTGATCTGGATCAGGTGTGGGCACATGATTACATTTTTGTCAAATTAGCAGAGTGCTTCGTGAGGATTTTATGCCGCCTGTCTGCTTTTATCCTGGTTGCAGAGGAACATGCGGTGCTGGAACCACAGAGGGTTAGGGCTGTGTGGGCAACTGGTGCCTGTTGCAGCAGTCATCCCACCGGGGCAAAGGTAGCTATCAAAGTTTTGTTGGAACAAATTGAATTGGCAGAGAGCATTTCAGCGGGAACTGCACCTTGTGTCATGCAACCACGGCACTGTAAGGCTGGCTGCAGAAGCCTCCAAAGTGTTTAATATGCTGTTAAACTTTGGCCTATCCTGTAGCCACGATCTAGTCCAGAGGAGCCTTAATTCTCTTTATTTGTGCTGTTTTCCACAAAATTTACTTGTGCTTCACACTTGTATGGTGTTCTGGCCCATATATATATTTTAAGGTGCAGTTTTGTGGTGAGCTGAAAAAAATGTAAGGCTTTGCTG
>NW_020955631.1:417381-418605 GCF_003031625.1 Empidonax traillii | reverse complement strand
TGTCTTCTTTTAAAATGTAAAACCTATCATGTAACCTCGCTTGGAAAAATAGTATAAAAGTTGCGTTCGAAATGTGGGTCTTCGGGTACTTGTCTTTGGACACGAGTCCACAGGGACCCCGGGCCCTGAATTAAAGCACCGCATAAACTGGCACTCTGTTGGTTTGTGTTCTCTTTATCGGGCAGCAGTGTGATGTCACCACTTCCATTGCATCAGCTCTAGTAATGGTGCCAGTAATGAGTCAGACCAGCAAGTTGATTTAACTGAAAACTAAGAAAAAAATAATACCAAGAAAAAAAAAAAAAAACAGTGAAAGTTTGGGCTTCTCCTTCACTGGCAGCCCTCAGTTTAACTTGAGCCAGTTGTGAGCCCATGGGGTCAGACTTCGAGTTTCAGCTCTGAGTATTTTCCAGCTGAAAGGGGGTGAGGGTAAACCCTAAGGACAGTTGTGATAAATGGTTAAAAATGAAGCAACTAATTTACTAAAATGTTAGTCTGTTGAATAATTGCAAAATATTTTCATGGCTTTTTCTATACCTAGTGTGTGGATAATAGCATTCATCTTAAGGGTTTTGCTTATTTACTTTCTTGGTGAAATATTTAGGGTAATGAAATAATTATTCTGGTATTTTTGCTTTCTGGCAGTAAGTGACATTCAGGAAAAAAAAACATCTTAGCCTTCTGCCTTAATCTGTAATTCCTCTATTCCTGGGATTGCATATTGCTTTAATTCTTTGACTTGTAACTCAGCCACTGAGCAGACATTCCTTTCTGGTTCTAGATAAGATAGTTGCTCGTCAGCACTTTGGAAAGAATTTACCTTTCTCAGCCATCAATTAAGTGAGCATTTGTAAGACAGGGCAATAAATCCGATGCGAGGATTAATGAAGCTTTACAAAGAAACGGCTACTAGCTGCTAACTACCCTGCTGTATCCCCTCCCTCCTGGGGACTATGTAGGTAAGGAGCTAGCTTGAAGGAATTCTGGAGAGAATAGTTGAGGGGTAGGTGCAGAGTGGAATTGAGGACTATGCGAGGATTTCAGGAAAGAGCGGGCATAGGCAGACTGCAGCAGATGTCAGAGGGTGAATTAAGAAAACTATGTGAAAGAGGAACAAGTGGAGAGAATTGTTTGGTGCTGGAGAAAGGTTGTACCTGGCGGGGAGGACTAAAAGCAGCGGTTGATTCCTAAAGTGCAAGTACTGAGAAGATGTGATACTGCTAT
>NW_020955631.1:387564-415474 GCF_003031625.1 Empidonax traillii | reverse complement strand
ATCATTTGGGGGGGGCTATAATTTAAATTCTGTGGAAGAAATGTTCGTATCATGTCACTTAGGTAGTCTGCCAAGTCTTTGAATTGGATTTACTGGAATCAACCAGGAAGTTATAGTTCTGGATTGCTTCTCTCTGTCAAACTGACCACATAAAGGCATGAGCAATTTTGATATGCAACTGACTGTTCATTTAAGGCTCATGCTTCTTGAGTTTGCTACTTTTTTCCTGTACTTCAGTTGAGGATATTAAAAACCCAAGATATATTTAGAGTGAGATATTCTATGTGAATAGTAACAGAAGGTCACAATATGTTGAGAGAATTCAAATATATGAATGTTCTCTTATGAATGCTTACTTCTTTTATAGATGGAGTTGCAGATGGGTTACCAGATGGAATACCTTCCTACCAATATAGTTATATGTATTTAAAAACGGATGCAGTGCAATCATATTATTTAAATCAATTCTGTTATTGCTTTTGAAGCCACAATGACAGTAATGGCCAGTCTTCACGAACGAAGAACCAGGGAAGGTCTTTACACCTTCCAGCCTGCGCATTGGATTTTTTAGGTGAGACACAGTGTGCGCGGAACTGAGCCCACCCTTTAATCCTGAGGTTCATCTGCTGGGGCCAAGCGAGCTTGGATGGTGCAGCTAACGAGCTCCATCTGCTTGTGGAGTGGCCCCGACCGGGAATCGAACCCAGGCCTTGGCAGTGACAGCGCCGCGTCCTTAACCTCTAGACCACCAGGGGCTCCCACAATGACAGTAACTATTCTGTAAATATGGCAAGAGGAATGTAATTTCTTACTGTAGAATTGTTGGGATTGACTGAGATCTAAAAAGTCTCTCTTCTCTGAAGAAGGGACCTTAAATCAGTTCTCTTTTCTTTAGGAAATTGTAAATATCTGACAGCATGCAGTACAGTTCAGACTGGACACTAGATGTCCAGGAGCATGTGAAACAGGACTGGCTGAAAAGAAATGACAAGAAGAACAATTTGGGACATAGCTGACTCAGAAGTATTCTTCCCTTCTTTACAAAAATCAATCCCCATGCCTGAGCCCGAGGCCTGGTACATCTTGGCAGTAGCATTCTTTTCCACTTGTTCAGTCTTTTGCCCTTTGATTGGCTTGCTCAGCTGAGTGTTATTAATGTTGACATCACTATAGCATAATATTAAAAAATAAACCCAAAGAAAGATCCTGTCCAGAGAGTGAAAAAACAGCACACCTTACTCCTGTAAACACCCTTTTTCAATGCACATATTCTCTCATCTCATCAGCCTACCTTACTTTACTTATATCCTCATGCTTTACTTGTGTTGGTCTTCTTTTTTCAGACTGCCATGCATTCACCTGTGAAAAGTCATCAAACAGCAAGAGCTTTGGTTCAATCTCCTCACCTGCCTTCTTTCTCTTATTGCTTCTGGTCAGTCACCAATATAAATTCCAACATCCTTGTGAATAATCTTACCACTTTTTTGCAGAACAAGGCACAAAACATAGTGATAATAATACTAGGGAAGTTTCGGGGAATGTAAGCAGGGCCACCTATACCTAGTTGCCCAGAACTGTGTCCAGAGGGCTTTTGAATACCTCCAAGGACAAAGACTCCACAACCTCTCTATGCAACCTGTACCAGTGCTTGGTCACCCTTTCGGTGAAACAGAGTTTCCTGATGTTAAGAGAGAGCCTCCTAAGTTTCAGTTTGTGCCATTGCCTCTGGTCCTAGCACTGGGCACCACTGAAAAGAGCCTGGCTCCATCCTCTTTGCACACTCTCTTCAGGTATTTATTTATATACATTTATATACATTGATGAGTTTCCCCAGTTTCCCCACCAAGCCTTCTCCAGGTTGACAGTCCCAGCTCTCTCAGCCTTTCCTCATAGGAGAGATGCTCCAGTCTCTTCATCATCCTTGTGGCCATTCTTTGGACTGACTTCAGTATGTCCCTGTTTCTCTTGCACTGATCTGGGCCCAGCACTCCAGATGTGACCTTACCAGTGCTGAGTGAAGGGGAAGGATCATCTCACTTAACCTACTGGCTTTACTGAAGCATGTCAACAAGATAGTTTATTTCAGTCTCCAAACTACTCAAAGTCAAGTCTGAGATTTTCTTTCCCTGCTACAACTGGAAGAAAGATTCAGAAGCTCTGTGTTCTGGTCACCTGTATCTCCTACACGCTTTGATGCTGACAGTATTAACACTACCAGATTCAACAAATTTACAAAATAATTCAGCTTTAAAAATAGTCTTGCCTTGGTAGCTAAAAATTCACATCACTGTTGAGAAATGATGCCAGTCCCTTCATGCATGTATATCTTTCAGCTCCAGGCTTTCAGTTCTTGAACTCGCTAAGAGCCAGGAAAAGAAGGGAGCGGTAGGAGGAAGGACTGGAGTGACTCAGAGTTCTTCAGTCCTTACCTCTGGTTGTGTGTAACTGGAGGCTTCTGAAGCAACCCCAGACCTCCTGTTCTGTCTGGGCCATGTTTCAAATTATTTACAGTGTGATCTTCAACTTTGAATTTCCAGACATGTTCTGATTTGTCTGTTTTGAAATACATGTGATATATAAATGAAATGTAAAGTAAAAGTCAGACTTCTAGATAAAAGGTCCTTTGGGAGTAGGACTGTCATTTAGTTTTGCATAGCCTACCACAGCAGTGTCATGGTACTATTAGGTGTTAAAATACAAAAAAAAAAATAAAACCTAATGAGAAAAGTGACCAAGTAATAAATTATGTCTCTTCTTCTGAATTGCATAGCTGATCTGACAAAAGAGTTATGACAATTCAGCAAAGTTTGAGCCTTTTAAAGATTCTTTAGAATGTGTTTAGGATTCAGAATCCTCAAAGGAAAAAACCATAGATTTCCTGGGATTATGTTAGTTTCCTTCAAAGAAAGACGGAGTGCTTAGAAGAAAAGCAAGGCAGGTTGCAGAGCCGTGTCAGGTCTGCTCGCCAGAGGGAGCTGTATCCACGCGTAATGGCAAGTCACGGTGTGTGCCAGGAATGCAGAGCGGGGATCTCGTACTTGGTAATGGGATGATAATAAATACAGAGGAGCCTGGAAGTGATTTTATTTTCTGCATGTTTTTTTTTTTCCCTCCTTAATTTCTTCTTATCATTAAAAAGTGTACATTTTGTTTTGTTTTGTTTTGCAAGAATAATAAAGTAATTTCGAAGGCAGAGATCAAGCACATTGATTGGATAATCTGGTTCATTGTGTTCATATAATGTAGTAGAATTAGCTGTGACTACTCTGTTATGATTGTCCTGGGAAAGATGTTTTGACTGTGCTACTTTGACTTCTCATAACCATGAAAACTCTCATAACTCGCACTTAAGGCTGCAGTGTGCCTTGCCTTGTCCCCATAGAAAACTGAAATTTGAGGGAATGTTTGAAAGTAAAGAATATACCTAAGAACAAGAGAACTTATAAAATCATATTCTTCACACTAAAACCCATCCACTTAGTTTTTTTTTTTTTATCAGCTGTCATTTTCTTTGTTTATTTTTCGTAAATAGTGGGGTTTTATTACCATAATAAGACTTGCTTTAAAAACAAACAAACAAACAAACAAACAACAACAACAACAACAACAAAACACAACCAAAAACACAAACACCAAAAAACATTGATTTATAGTTCCAGTCCTGTAGTAGAATCCAAGAACAAACTCAGTGACTAACTAAGGCCGAATTACCTGGATGATGGGGCTCCATAAATCCACCTGCAGGACTTCAGTCTACATAAAAGTGAAATGGGTGTCCATGACAAATTTAGGTACTGTAGGGAACTCCTGTGGCAGGAAGTAAGGACTGGATACAGCCAGCTCCACGAAAGACACACCACAGTGAGGAGTGAGGGGAAAGTGTGAGAAACAGCCCTGTGAACACCAGGGTCAGAGAAGAATAAGAAGGAGCGAGTGTTCCCGGCACTGGAGCAGAGATTCCGAGATTCTCCTGCAGACCATGGAGAGGACCATGCTGGAGCATGGTATTTCCATTCTGCCTGTGAAGAGGACCACAGTGGAGCAGATATTTTACTGCAGCCCATCCACCCCATGCCAGAGAAGGTGGATATTTCCTGAAGGAACTGTAGTCCATGGAGAGGAGCTATGCAGGAACAAGTACTCCTGATAGGAAACAAGGCCTATGGAGGACTCCCACTGGAACAGTTTGTGAAGGACTGCAGCCTGTGGAAGGACTCAAATTGAGCTGAAGAAAAGTGTGAGGAGCAAGGAGTGGCAGAAAGGAACTCACCACAACCCACCATCCCCTGGCTCTGCTCATGGGTGATGGAGAATAGATGAGTTGCAAATGAAGGAATGAAGTGAAGCCTGGAAACAAGGTGGTGAGGGGAAGGTGTTGTTTTAATTTTGTCCTTGTTTCTAACCATACAAATCTATTTTAATTGGCAATAAATTAAATTAATTTTCCCCAAGTTGAGTCTGTTTTTCCCAAGACAGTAAGGGATCACACTATCTTTGTCTTATCTATGAGCTTATAGTTTGTTCTCTATTCCCATTCTGTTGAGGGGGGATAATGTGTGAGTGGCTGGGTAGAGGTCTGGAAACCAGCCAAGGTAAATCCACTACAAAAAGATATAATTTTGAATTGGGTGATCTAGGAGCTTTTTAAATTCAAAGGATGAACTATTTGGTTCCAAGGATGATATATTGAGAAAAACTGGGGGGTTTAAGTCTGTTGCATTTATAGTCTCCTGTACTCCAAATGGAAAGGAATGGTAGAGATTTTCATGGCAAAATTTAGAGGAGAAACTTTATCAGAATAAGAGAAGACATCCTACATCTTCTGTTTTGATATAAAAATTTACAAGAACTTAGGAGGAGTCCTAAAGGGACTTCTTCACTTAATCCTGTTCTGGAAGAGACTATGAACCTAAGCCATAACTAGTCTTAAAAGAAGTGAAATTTAGAGCAAGACTGTTATATATTTTAAAATATTTGATACACTTGCATGAGGAAAAAGAGACCAATTCGAGACCCCATCAAGAGTAAAGCACAGAGAACAACTAACTAAATACACAGTTGTCCCATATTTTTTGGTGTCATTAACTTTTGGATACAGCAACCTTTCAGTTCATGAATGTTTTATTCGTTCTTTCATAGATCTTCCTGAGAGATAACCAATTGGATACTGGACAAACAAACAAAAGGAGTAATCAGACTCCACTGACCTGTTTACCTTGATTGTGAAGGATGAAAAACAGCAGCCGCTTTCTGTGGAACTGGGCTTCTGGTGGCACTTGCTCCTTTCCTTTTGGATGATACTGGCATACAGACATCAAGATGTTGAACTGATAATGTTGTGAGTTTATACATGCCAGACTGTGTTTCATCATTCTTTGAAGCAGGTATGTTATTTGAATAACTTTGCCTCATTTTTCAGCATAAATCCAAATGAACTGTGGGTATTATAGTAAAAAAAAACAAAACAAAAGACATATTGGTACAACCCCTGTATAAGATACTTAATCCTCGATAGTATAAAATTAGCACAAAACCAGCTGAAGTTAACTGGGGTTCCATCCTCTTAGGAGATGTGGAATTGTTACCAGAATTTTTGTCTTTTAATATGTTTTATTGTCATTCAAGGAAGGAAACAACATTTTCTTGACTTTGTTCTACTGGAACAAAAATACATAGCTTGAAAATAGGATTCTAATATAATTTCAGCCATCAGGACTGTATCTAGCACTAAAATTGTGACTGCTACATCCTCTTTAACAAGGAGAGTGTAACTTTTTCTGGAATAGTATTGTCTCATGGCAGTTTTAGTATTTTATGGGAATGCTTTAAATGAGTAAGAAATAATTTTGAGTAGCTAGGCCTTAAAGGTGATTAATCACTAGAAAACTGAACAGGCTAGTGAGTTTAAATTTCCATAGCTGACTAGGTTATTAAAATTATTTTATGACAAAGTACAAATCACATAACTTTTTAGGTCTTCAGAATTAAATCCATTGTAACTTTAATTTTGGTTTACGCTTCAGGGTTGCCATGTAACTGATCAGCATTATGTAACAGATTTTTAACTAATGCTGTATATCTGCGACTTCACATGGTTGCCCACCATTATCTGGTACATTAACAGGGTTGATGTGCTTTACTTGATCCCAGTGTGATCAGGATAGATCCCAGGGTTATGTTAAATATGCTCAAGGCATACCATTATTAACAAATAGCATGGTAACTACTGCAGGTGGTAAAGTCATCTTATCTAGATGCTCATATGCAATTTCATTCTTACTTGTTAACTTAAAAACAGAAGTTCAGTCAATTTAGTTGATGGATTGTGTACAACACTTACAAGTAGAGAGGAATTTTGTTTAGCAGATCACAGGGCCCTAAATTGTATGCTAGTTGGTCAGAAAAAAAAAAATCAAAGAAAATATGAATAAATTTAGGTCTTTTAGTAAATCAAATACCATGTGCCAGAATTACTCAGTGGATTATATATCTCTGTGTACTTACATGGTATTTGATTTTCTTTTTCATATTGAAAAAAGCTGAAGAACTTAAAAATGTTACATGGCAGGTTCTGAACCAAAATGTGGCCTAGTAAATAATATATGAATAATGGCATGATAGTGTTTCTTGCTCAGCAATGAGAAGAGTGTAATAGCAGAGAGGGTAGTCTTAGCTAACCAAACCGGTTCTCAAAATTTTTTCTTATGTCTGGCATTACAGCTCACTTTTAGGCTTTTTCTGTGATCACTTTTCAACATTTGGAGAAGGGTGCAATGTTCAAAGAAGTAAAGAAGTTGTAGCGAGGGTTTTGTAGTGGCAAGTCTACCATTAAAGATCTGCAGCTTTCTCTTATGAATCGTAGGTATCTTTATCTTGTGTTTTAAATTATGGTTTATATAGAATCATTTGAGTTGGAAGGGTCCTTCAAGATTATCTGTTTACAAATCCCCTGTCGTGGGCAGGGACATCTTCCATAGACCAGGTTGCTCAGAGCTTCATCCTGTCTGGCTTTGAACACTTCTAGGGATGGGGCAACCACAGCTTCTCTGGGCAACCTGTTGCAGTGTCTCACCACTCTCACAGTTGAGAATTTCTTCCTAATATCTGATCTAAACTTAGCCTCTTTCAGTTTATAGACATTTCCCCTTGTCCTATACTATTATTAAAGGTCCCTCTTCAGCTCTCTTGTAGGCCCTCTAGGTACTGGAAGGCTGCTAGAAGAAGTTTCTGCTATATGGGTTTCTTTGTGTCACTGCCTAAAACTAGCTAGGTCTGGGTTAAGACCTATTCTTCAAATACAAAAGTATGAACTGTGAACTGCAGAAAGGTAGTAGAATCCACTCAGTGGAGAGTCACTGGTTTGTCTGCTTCTCTTCTGTGCTGAAAGAAGGAACAAAAGATAGATCTGAAGTGGACTAAATCTGTCAGTCTGTGTGTAGCCTTTTCTCGAGCTATACTGTAAGAGTACCTTGTTAAATCTATCACAGGCTCATGAATTCAGTCCAAAGTCTTGTATCTCAAATAAGATAGGACCCTGATTGATGTCAGTATTTCCCAAGCAGGATTTTGTGATAAAGCTACTTTTGTAATGTGAAGGTCAATTCTTGGTATCCTGTCTAATTACCAAGGTCCAGATTCATTCCACCTGTCCTCAGAGTTGTGAGCTGGGAATGCAGTCATAGTGAGCACACTACAGAGTTAATAGAGAGAGACATAAACAAACACAAATAAAAGTAGGTGGAAATATAATGTTCGGTTATTAATGCTGCTGTGAATTTAGGCAATCAATTCAGTGACAGCAACATCAAGCCTTTAATAGGAACAGTGATACTAACACAAAAGCTTCTATTCTTTGGCTTTTCCATTTTCTCATTTTTTTCTAATTGTAAAATATCTCAAAGGACAGAGGATAATTTAGACGAGATTTTATTCTAGATTCACTTTCATGTATTTTTAGCCTTTTACTGCCTCATGAAAAGCTATTAAAATGAATGATAAGAAAAACTATCCATATATACTTGCAGTCCCTGGTGTTTTAAATTATGTTTTACATTGGCAGCTTTGGTAATGCACTGCTAACATGGCTGAACAAAGGCAACGTACTTTGTCAACATCAGGTGAAGCATTATATGAGATCCTGGCACTAGAAAAAGGAGCAACACATGATGAGATTAAGAAGTCCTACAGGTATGTAAAGTGTGCTTTGCAACAGGTCTAAAAATGCTTATGTGTTATGTGTCTGGCATGATTATGCCAGGTAACTTTCTGAGTTACCTGCACTATAGACATTCATTGCAACTATCTTTTCTTTTTTTTTTACCTGTGAGCCTGAAAAGAATCCAAGATGATGCAATGTGAATCTATTGATTTCATCCCACAGACAATCTGTGCTTCGTCTGAAATGTTTTAATCTAACTGACTGAGAGGTCAGACTGTTAGGATAAACTAACACAGACTGTGCTTGTGAAGCACAGTCTTTAAATACTGCACCCAGTTCTTGTGTTATAACAGCTTTTTCCTGAAGTATGTTGAAAAGTAAAACCAATGCAAAAGAGTGCTATGATGATAATTTAAGAACTAGAGTCAGAGACAGGAAGAGTTCGATCCGTTTATCTTGTCATGGGAAAAAAAAAAAATAAGACGACAACCAACAGATTATTTGATTATAGTGTGCAATATCCTTGAAGGGAAAACTTGCTAGGTGTAAGAGGGTTCTTCACTTTATGAAGGCAGGCATAACCAAAACCAGTGCTTGGAATCTGAAAGTGATTTGAGCTGAAAAAGGTACATGGTTTTAACTGTGAGTGTAACCAGCTACTGAAAAATACTGGCACAGAAAATGGTAGTTTCCCTACTGAAAACAAAGAGAGGACATGAAGACAGGTTTTACTCAAACACAAGTTACCAAAATGGTGAAAAATATTTTAGTAGTGAAATGTAACAAGACCTAGTAGAAGTAAGACCAGAAAATTTTATGGGTCGTTTTGCTCTTAAATCTGTTTGGCTGCTGTTGAAAGAGAAAGAACTTTGTCATGAGTGAAATAGATGGTATTGGCAGTGAAATATATCAGGCATGTACTTTCAGGTTTAATAAATATTGTAAAACTTTTATTACAGCATCATTCTGAGTGTTGTTTGTTGCACTGTATTACCAGTCAAACTCCATTGTGGCTTGCTTTTCCTATCAAATGTAAGAATATATTTGAACTCAAAAAGAGATTATGAAATAGGTATACTTGCATCATTGTTTAGCTTGAATTTTGCCGGTACTCTGTCCTCCATGTTTTTGAACAAATTCATTTCTCCCCTTTCTGCTCCTTTCTGCCAATGGAGGCAGAAGTAGTGATTGTCCAAACTTTTCATGCAATGGAAGGAAAACTGTTGACATCCCATTGTTCTTGCATAATTATACCACTGGGGAAAAAGCTTACTACAGTATCAAATTCACTCATGACTTGCACCTTCTGTGTCCCTGTAGTATAGCCTGGCTGCAGAAACTATATTTTGTAACAAACCTCATGTCTTCCTGTTGTTTTTACATCTAATTTTCTGGAAAGGAGGCCTTCTTTAATGCCCAATGGAGAGAGTTGTCATGGAAGAATGTAGAAAGGAATTAACTTTATTTAATGCTGAACATGAATACAGATGATTTACCTAGTTATCTATGGCAATACTGACAGTGGTGCTTCCTCCATCTCTATTAGTAATTAGAGGAAAAAAAGGCTGCTTCTGACTAAAGTGGAAATGTCAGAGGGATTCACTTTTAATGGAGTAGCTGTAAATATTTGCAAGATAAAATGATGAGTCAGTCTCATAGATTTGCTTTAATTATCTTTTAATTTATGCTAATCCAAAAATCTGCTACTGAACTGGTATTCTTTAGTACAAGGTATAAAACCAGCAATACCTGATTCTGAGTTTCCTGCCATTATTAATTAAGTCACTATTAATCATAGTACCACAGCCCAGGGCAAAATTTACTTTTTAATAAACATGACAGATGTACCTCTCTGTGCTTTTATTTGGAGTTTGACACAATCTAATTTATCAAGGAGTAAAGCTAATAGGCTTCTAATCAGCAGAATTTCAAAGGAGGTCTGTTTATTTTCAACACCATGCAAAAATAATATTTAGAATCTTTCTTTGGCATAATAACTTGAACTTTACTTTGTCTTCTGCTTTCCAGTCTGACAGTGAAGTAATATGCAGAAAGATACTGGATTTCTTTTCTTCAGAATTTTCAAAAGATCATGTTTTATACACTATTTACCAAAAAAATCTTAGTGTGGTTTGGGTTGGACTAGACATCATCTAGTTCCAATCCTCTGCCCTGGGCAAGGACACCTTTCACTAGACCAGGTTGCTCAAAGACTTATCCAGTCTGGCTTTGAACACTTCCAGGGATGGGGCGTCCACAGCTTCTCTGGGCAACCTGTGGCAGTGTCTCACCACCCTCACAGTTAAGAATTACTTCCTAATATCTAGTCTAAGCTAAGCCTCTTTCAGTTTATAGACATTCCCCCTTGTCCTATATGGGAATGCCCTTGTCAAAGATCCCTCTTCAACTCTCTTGTAGGCCCTCTAGGTACTGGAAGATCCCAGTTAGGTCACCCTGAAAGTTTCTCTTTTCCTGAACAGGCTGAACAATCCTGGTTCTCTCAGCCTTTCCTCATAGGAGAGGAGCTCCATTCCTCTAATTATCTTGGTGTCCTTCCTCTGGACTTGCTCCAGCAGGTTGATACCTCTGTGACAGAGTATAGGGGTGATTAAGAAATTTATTAGGAAATATGTGCAGTACTCTGAATGCCATTTAATTCCTGCCAAACAAGGAGGGACAATGTCTTGCCTACGCCTATGCCAATGACCTATGCTACTCCTGATGCAGTCTTTGGGTACACCAAAGGCTCCCCACAGACCCAAGAGGACAAAGGACACCTATATCTCCAGGCAAGAGGAATGAAAAGCATTGGAGAATGCGGGCATCGATCCCGCTACCTCTCACATGCTAAGCGAGCGCTCTACCACTTGAGCTAATTCCCCACTCTGCAGCTCTGCCTGAGGACCTCTCCCCTCACGGACACCTACCCCTGATTCAGGATGCCCTGCACCCAAAGCCTGGGCCTCCTATTGGCATTGCTCTCACACCACCACCCAACCACTCACTTTCCTGCTGGAGGTGGCCATGACAAACCCCAGTGGTCAGGACCACCATCTCCCAGCTCAGGGTTCAGCCAAGTCTGCCTTGACTGTCTGTCTGCCAAAACTCAGGCAAGAGCTCAAGTCTGGGCAGCCCTCTGAAAGAGAGCCCCTGGGGGAGGGCCAAAAACACAGCGGTGCCACAGGATCTGGGCCAGAAACAAAAGGACACTCCTTCGAGCCGGAGTTGAACCAGCGACCTAAGGATGGCCATGCAGGGAGCCTACAGTCCTCCGCTCTACCAGCTGAGCTATCGAAGGAAGCACAGGGCCAAGCCCACTACCTCACCCATCACACACTCATCCAGCACTTCCACAGCCATGGCACAGCATCATGCCTCTATTACAACATCCTGCTTCAAACAGTCCTTTAGCCCAACAATCACGTAAACCACAAACAGAACCACTCCCTGGTTCCTTGGACATCATCTTCTACAGCTGGACTCTTTTCATGGGCACACAGAACTTATCCATATCCTGCTGCAACTCCCCTTCATTCCCTTTCACTGGGCTCTCTTCTACCCTCTGGTCAAGCATCAGACAAAACAAAACTGCTCCATAACCTACACCTAAGCACTAGAACGTCATGTGCAAGTCCTCTGAATCTCTCTTTCAACAAGCTGAATATACCCACTCTCCTCAGCCCATCCTTAAAGAGAAATCTCCATTCTTTGAGATCCTTGGTGGCCCTCCACTGAGGTTGCTCCATTTCATTGATGTCATTTTCTGTACAGGGCTTGATAGTTGAGAACTGTCAAGGAAAGACAGAGAAAATCAGTTCTTCTGTCAAACTGCCCATAGTGCTTTTGATACAGCCCTGGATATTCTTGTCTTTTGTAAATCCAGGGCACACCATAAATCTCCCCACTGCCCCCAGTGGGCAGAGGGATCCCCATGAAAGAGAACTGTGTCCAGGCAATGGGAATGAAAAGCATTGGAGAATGCGGGCATCGATCCCGCTACCTCTCACATGCTAAGCGAGCGCTCTACCACTTGAGCTAATTCCCCACCCTGCAGCTCTGCCTGAGGGCCTCTCACCTCAGAGACACCCACCAGTGATTCAGGAGGCCCTGTACCCCATTGGTATTGCTCTCAGACCACTACCAGCTCATCCACTCACTTTTCTGTTTGAGGTGCTCCTTACAACCCAGTGCTCAGTAGCACCATCCCCATCCTGCAGCTCCCCCCAAAACTTCCTTGGTTGGTCATCTTCCTAAACTCAGTCAAGAGATCACAGCTGGGTAGCCTTTGAAGGGAATCCACCTGGAAAGGGCCAAAAAGGCAGCGGTGCAGCATGATCTGGGCCAGAGCCAAAAGGACTCTCCTTCGAGCCGGAGTTGAACCAGCGACCTAAGGATGGCCGTGCAGGGAGCCTACAGTCCTCCGCTCTACCAGCTGAGCTATCGAAGGAAGCACAGGGCCATGGCCACTACCTCACCCATCACACACTCATCCAGCACTTCCCTAGCCACAGCACACCATCTTGTTTCTATTCTAGTATCCTGCTTCGAACTTCAAACAGCCCCAGCTCCAGCATCACAACACCTTACTCAATCCCTTTTGCATGTCAAATAATGCAAACCACCAACAGAAACATTCCACAAACTCCTTCAACATCATCCTCTACAGCTGCGCTCTCCTCACGACCAAAAAGAGCTTATCCATATTCTGCTACAACTTCTCTCTATTCCCTTCCACTGTGCAGTCTTTTACCTTCTGGTCAAGTTCCACATGAAAGGACAGTCATTGTTTTGTTCCTATGAGGTGGAAGGTCATGTGTGAACCCTCCAGACTTCTCTTTCCCCTGGCTGAACATTCCCATTGTCCTTGACCCATTCACCTAGAGAACACCTCCATTCCTAGAGATTCTTGGTGGTCCTCTTCTGAGGTTGCTCCATTTCATTAATGTCTTTCTAGTACAGAGGATCTCAAAACTGGACACGTTAATTGAGACGACATTTTACATCTATAGAGGAAAGTGGGAGAAAATAAGGTGCCGTGTTAGATTGCCCGTGCTGCTCTTAATGCGGACCTGGGTATTCTCCTACTCTTTGCATTGTGGGTATACTGCAAGCACTCAAGACCCCAAGAGGACAAAGGACCCCTGCCAAAGACTTTGTGTCCAGGCAATGGGACACATGAAAAGCAATGGAGAATGCGGGCATCGATCCCGCTGCCTCTCGCATGCTAAGCGAGCGCTCTACCACTTGAGCTAATTCCCCACCCTGCAGCTCTGCCTGAGGGCCTCTCCCTTCTCAGACACCTACCCCTGATTTGGGATGCCCTGCATCCAAAGCCTGGGCTTTCCATCATCCTGCTCTCATATACCACCACCAACATTCCTGCTATATGTGACCCCAAATAACCTCAGTGGTTATTATTAACTCCCTGACCAGAGTTCTTCCTCAAAATGTCGTCTGGTTGTCTTCACAACTAAATATCAGAGCTCAGCACTGGACAGCTGTTGAAGAGAGACCACCTTGGCAGGGCCAAAAGGCAGCGGTGCCGCAGGACCTAGGCCAGAGCCCAAAGGACACTCCTTTGAGCCGGAGTTGAACCAGCTATCCAGTTGAACCAGGATGACCTGCAGTCCTCCGCTCTACCAGCTGAGCTATTGAAGGAAGCACAGGGCCATGCACACTACCTCACTCATCACACACCCATCTGGCACTTCCCCAGCCACAACTTGGCTTTAGGCACAGTATCATGACTCTGTTACAACATCCTGCTTCAAACAGACTCAGGTCCAACATCACAACACCTTGCTCAATCCCTTTAGCCAATCAAATCAAACAAAACCTACAAACAGAAACACTCCACAAGCTCCTTGGACATCATCTTCTACAGCTAGACTCTCCTCATGGCCAAACAGAGCTTACCCATATCCTGCTGTGACTTCCCTTCATTCCCTTTCACTGTGCTGTCTTTTGCTCTCCAGTCAAGAACCAGACAAATATACAGCTACTCCTCTACTTGTGTATGCTGGAGGGTGATGAACAAGTCCTCTGATTCTCCCTTTCTCCAAGCTGAACTTTGTCACTTTCCTCAGCCCATTCACAAAGAGAAAATTCTCCATTTCTTGAGATTCCTGGTGGCCCTCCACTGAAGTGGCTTCACTTCACTAGTGTCTTTTAAAGTATTGGGGATGAAATTTGGAAATGGCCACAAGTTGTGCCAGGGGAGGTTTAGGTTAGGAAAAAATGTTCATGGAAACAGTTGTAAAGCACTGTAATAGTCTGTCCAGGGAACTGGTGGAGTCACCGTCCCTGCAAGTGTTAAAATCATGTCGCTATGGCAGTTGAAGACATGATTTAATGATGAACCAGGTGGTAGTGCTAGGTTGACAGTTGGATTTGATTATCTTAAAGGTTATTTTCAACCTTAGCTATTCTATGATTCTATGATCTATCAAGCAAAGAGAGTTCCGTTGTTGAACTGCCTGCAGTGCTCTTGACACACCCCTGGATGTCATCATCCTCTGTAAATCCAGGGCACACCATAAGTCTCACACAGCTTCAGAGGACATGGGACCCCCACCAAAGGGCCCTGTGTCCAGGCAAGCAGAATGAAAAGCATTGGAGAATGCGGGCATCGATCCCACTGCCTCTCACATGCTAAGCGAGCGCTCTACCACTTGAGCTAATTCCCCACCCTGCAGCTCTGCCTGAGGGCCTCTCCCCTCACAGACACCTACCCCTGATTCAGGATGCCCTGCACCCAAAGCCTGGGCCTCCTATTGGCATTGCTCTCACACCACCACCCAACCACTCACTTTCCTGCTGGAGGTGGCCATGACAAACCCCAGTGGTCAGGACCACCATCTCCCAGCTCAGGGTTCAGCCAAATCTGCCTTGACTGTCTGTCTGCCGAAACTCAGGCAAGAGCTCAAGTCTGGGCAGCCCTTTGAAAGAGAGCCCCTGGGGGAGGGCCAAAAACACAGCGGTGCCACAGGATCTGGGCCAGAAACAAAAGGACTCTCCTTCGAGCCGGAGTTGAACCAGCGACCTAAGGATGGCCGTGCAGGGAGCCTACAGTCCTCCGCTCTACCAGCTGAGCTATCGAAGGAAGCACAGGGCCATGGCCACTACCTCACCCATCACACACTCATCCAGCACTTCCACAGCCATGGCACAGCATCATGCCTCTATTACAACATCCTGCTTCAAACAGCCACACCTCCAACACCACAACACCTTGCTCAATCCCTTTAGCCCAAAAATCATGCAAACCACAAACAGAACCACTCCCTGGTTCCTTGGACATTATCTTCTACAGCTGGACTCTCTTCATGGACATACATAACTTATCCATATCCTGCTGCAACTCCCCTTCATTCCCTTTCACTGGGCTGTCTTCTGCCTTCTGGTCAAGCATCAGACAAAGGATTGGATTTTCTTTACTCTGTAATCTCCTACAAGCATGAAGGGCATGTGTAAGCCTTCAGATTCCTTCTACAGTCTGAAGATTCTTATTGTCCTCAGCCAGTAAGAATCCCTATATTCCTTGAGATTCTTTGTGACCCTCCACTAACATTTTTCCATTCAATAATGTTTTTCCTGTACGTGAGAGCACTTGCTCCCACGTGTCCTGTTGCCTTGTTCTGAGGTCACTGCGCTTGGTCCATGTGTGCCTTCTACACAGAGGCAGAAAGTTGGACCATGTCATGTCTTTACTTCACAGGCAATTTATCATCACACAGTTGCTCCCTCCGTCCCTCCACTGCAGTGGGATGGGGAAGAAAACAGGGGAAAATAAAAATAAAAGAGGTAAAATTCATGGGTTGAGAAAAAGACAGTTCAAAATGATAGAAGAGAAAAAGAAAGTAATAACAATAACAACAATAACTATAATGTTAATACAATTAGAATACACAAAACAAGTAATGCACAGTGCAATTGCTCAAAACCCACTGAATGATGCCTAGCAAGTTCTTCAGCAGCAACTCTTTCCCCCTAGTTTATACATTGAGCATTATAGCCTGATGCCATATGGTATGGAATATTCCTTTGCCTAGTTTGGGCCAGCTGTCCTTGTTGTGTCTCCTCCCAGCTCCTTGTGCCTCCAGCCTCCTCACTGGTAGGGTGGTGTGACAAGCTGAAAAGTCCTTGACTTTGGGTAAGCACTGCTCAGCAACAGCTAAACCATCAGTGTGTTGTCAATATTACTCTCCTTCTAAATCCAAAACACAGCACTGTACCACACGCTAGGAAGAATATTAACTCAATCCCAGTAAAAAACAGGACAATATTTACTCCTTATTCTGTACCATTTCCATCATGCCCAGGTTCCACACTTCCCAATACATCTTTTTCTGTCTGTTCATATACATACACAGATATCATTCCCGTAGCCTATGGAACACCTCTCTACAGTGTCATTTGAGTTTATTTACTCTATGACTTTGGGCTTCCCTGTCATAGCAGTCTCTTTCAGGGCAGAAGAGATGTGTAATGTTAGATTTTTGCATGCTGAAGCCAGTTCTGGTTCTGTCATTGCTGCACTTTGCCTGGTCTAATCAAAATTCATTCTTCATTCATCTGGCTAGGGTTTTTTGTAATAATGTTGATATGGCATATAGCAACCATAGTAGAGATGTCATACATTATTATATAGCAATTAATACAATACAATTCAAATAACTGGCTATTCTCACACAGTCCCAAATCCCCTTGAAGTATACATCAGACTCTTCCATCCTTCCACATTACTCACCAAGTGCACCCAGGTCCTTGAGCAAAGGCAATATTACAGGTGGGTCTTTTTCAACCTAAATGATTCTATACTTCTGTGATTGTAAGCACGTGGCGCTTGCATTGGCGGATTTGTAGGACTGTGATATCATCAGTCTGCCAGACCTCCCCATGTTTATATTTCAGCATCATCCTCTGTACCAGAGAGGCTTTAACTGTCTGACTTGCTTGTTGCAAGCCACGTTTCACATTCGTGGATAACCTGTGCACCAGTGCCCATGATGAAATCTGGCCCCCAATCATGAGGCCATATATATGTTGCATTTCTTCCTTAATGGCCTGAGGTACCATGGTCCCATCAAATTATAAATAATTCACCCTGACGCTGCCAGTCCAGATCCACCCGAGTCACTTCAGTCTTAGCATCCTGATCCATCTGCCGGTTGTTCTGATGTTCTTCAGTGGCCTGACTCTTGGGTACATGAGCATCTACGTGATACGCTTTTACAACAGATTTCTCTACCCAAACAGCAATGTCTTGCCATAATTCAGCAGAATCTATCCTCTTTGAGTTGCTGGACCTGTTTTTCCATAGATGAGAAGCAGAAAGAGAGACTTTGTTCCTATTGCTGGAGTTGACTAGCCTTTTCATCCACCTTTGTCCCTCTTTGTCTTTCCAGGTCATTATTGCCAATGACTTGGCATGCAGTGATGGTGCACTCCATACAAATTTCCAACACATAGGTCATGTGCACATGACTTCATCTGGATCTTTGGATGACTGCTTGTTGTGCAGGTCATCAGAAATCACCTCCAGCACAGTCAGTTCTTTCAGATACTAGATAGCTTTGTCCATGGTGGTCCACTTCCCTGGGTTACATTAATCATCTTCCTTGAAGGAATACCTTTCCTTTATGCCTGACAAGAGTTGCCTCTACAGGCTGAGAACTTGCAACCCCTTTCCAATCACTTCAATGCCCCCTTCCTTAGAGTGGTTGGCTTCCTAACACTCTAATTCCAGGCTATGGGCCCTGTTATCCCGACATCAAAGCAACCAGGTGGCACTGTGCTCGATGAAATCTTTTTGATTATCTCGCACCTCACTCAGGAATAGGGATTTATGAGTTCTTCCTCCTCCCCTTTCAGCAGCCTCCTCTCTTCCTCCCCTTGTTCTTGTAATGGCCCTGCTTTGGAGTGGTCTGCATTGTCCACTTCTTCCTCCTGTTCACTCCTAGAAGCAGCTCCTTCATCCCTTACTAAAGGACTTGACTTCTACTTCCAGTGTTTCTCCTTGTGTATAGGGGCAACTGTTATCAGTACAGGTTGGTTCTTTGGTTCACATGTAGTGTCTGTCACTGGGACTGGGATAGCCAAAGTGCCTGTCATTTTGCTGTCAGATCCTAAGACCTTCTCTTCTTCTTGACATTACTGAATAGTCTGTTCAAGGGCTTGGTAGGCCTGGGCCAGGCCCCAGCACATTGCAGTAATTTGTTTCTTTCTGGAATTACCAGGGCAATACCATCCTTTTTCCAAATATTTTACTAGTTTTTCAGGATTTCACTCTTGTTTAGGAGTGAAATTCCAAAATGTTAGAGGTGCCCACTGTCTTAGGCACTTGTCCGTACTATCACACGCATCCTGCCACTCATAACTGTTCAGCCTCGGGGCAGATATCTTGCTGGTATTCTTAAATAGTTGTTTGAGCCTAAACAAGGCCTGAAATACAATCAGGAGACCTAAAAATAGGAAGATGCCAGTTTGAATATCCTGACAATATTCCATATTCTCGAAAGCTATTGTAATCAGTCTGAAGGAGAAGGGGAAGATGGAAGAAGGTGTCTGCCCCATAGATTGGCTCTCCAAGGAGGAAAGGTAAAGGATGTAATTAGGAATAGTTTCCAATAGATGGCCCTAGAAGTACAGAGAAGACAGCAATAGTCGATTACAAATACCAGATTAGTCTCACAACCATTGATTTTATCATGTCATAAGACAGTGTTACGAAGTATGATAATATGATAACCTTAACCCAGTCCCCAGAGGTGATAAACAGCACAACAGGGAACGTATATAGCAAGTCACATGCTACATAAGGCAACTCTGAGAACAGACTCAACACCTCTGAGAGCAAATAAATCAACATTGGGACCACATACTATTAAACTAAGTAATGAATGCTTACAACAAATTTGTTTTAACATGCTCTGGTCAGATTTGTCATTATCTAAAACCTTTGAGCCCCATGCTGGGCACCAAAAAGAGCTGTCATGGTTTAACCTAGCAGGCGGTTGAGTACCACATAGCTGTTCACACACTCCAACCTGCAAGAGGGATGGGGGAAAGAACTGGAAGCAAAAGGAAAATTTGTGGGTCGATAAAAACAGTTCAATAGGGCAGAAAAATAAGTGGGAAATGTCAATAATAATAACAGAATTAGAATATACAAAACAAGTGATGTACAACACAATTTTTCAACACCTGTAAAATGATGCCCAACCAGCCATTTTCCAAGCAGTGACCCCCAGCCATCTTTCCCCCAAGTTTATATATTGAACATGATGTGACATGGTATGGAATGTCCCAGCTGTGTCTCCCAGCTTCTTGTGCCCCTCAGTCTCCTCACTGGTGATGTGGTGTGGGAAGCTGAAAAGTCCTTGACTTAGAGTAAACTTTGCTTAGCAACAACTATAACACCAGTGGGTTTTCAACATTATTTACACCCTAAATCCAAAGCACAGGGATTAGGAAGAAAATTAACTCTCTTCGAGACAAAATGTATATATAAGAGGTACGCTGTGCTAAATGTCATCTCTCAGATAATGAGGAAAGTCAAGGAATACTTTCCCTCAATCCAGAGACCTTGACACTGTCAGAGAAGCCTGGGATGCTATCATCTACTATGCTGCCCAGGTTTGCTGCAAGCTCCCCACAGCTTCCAGAGCACAGGGGAACCCGACCAAAGGACCCTGTGTTGAGGCAAGGGGAAGGAAAAGTTTTGGAGAATGCAGGCATCAATCCCATTGCCTTTCACATGTTAAACGAGTGCTCTACCACTTCAGCTAATTCCCCACCCTGCTACTCTGGCTCAGGTTGTTTGCACGCAAAGCCTGGCCCTCCTATTGGCATTGCTCTCACACCACCACCCACTTACCCTTCACTTTCTTGCTGAAAGTGTCCCCTGACAAGACAAATCTTAGAACCACCATCCCCTGCCCAGGGGTCACCCTGGACAACCTTTGCTGATTGTTTTCTCCTACAAAAGGAATGTCCCAAAGCACTAGGCAGGGCCAAAGGTCAGCGGTGCAGCAGTGTCTGGGGCCAGAGCCAAAAGGACACTCTTTCAAGATGGGGTTTAACCAGCAACCTAAGGATGGCCATGTAAGGAGCCCACATTCCTCTGCTCTACTAGCTGAGCTATCGAAGGAAGCACAAGATCCTGCCCACTACCTCATCTATCACACACTCATCCAGCACTTCCATACCATCATGCCCCTATTACAACATCCTGCTTCAAACAGGTTCAACTCTAAAATCACAACACCTTGCTCAACCCTTTAGCCCATCCTATGATGTGAACCACAAACAGAATCATTCCATAAACTCCTTGGATTTCATCTTCTACAGCTGGACTCTCCTTGAACAGAGCTTACCTATATCTGGTTGCATCTTCCCTTCATTCCCTTTCACTGTGCTGTCTTTTGTCCTCTGGTCAAGCATCAAACAAATATACAGCCATTCCTCTGTAACCTCCTGCAATCCTGAAGGTCATACAGTCATACTCTGAATCTTTCTCCAACCTGATCATACCCACTTTCCTCAGTCCATCCACACAGAGAAATCACCCATGCCTTGGAATTCTTGGTGGCCCTCCACTGAGATTGCTGAATTTCATTCATTTCATTCATACAGATTTTCCTGTACAGGAAATTCTTGATGGCCCTTCAGAGGTTGCTCTATTCCATTGATGTCTTTTCTGCACAGGGCATCTCAAAACTGGACACAGCGCTTAAGATGACATTTGGTGCCTTCAAGCAAAGAGGGAGAAACTTCTGTTAAACTGCCCATGAAGTTCTTATGGCAGACCTGGATGGTCTCCTACTTTTTTGTATTGTGGATATACTGTGAGCATCCACAGCCCCTGGCAAAGGGCCCTGTATGCAGGCAAGGGCAATTAAAAGCATAGGAGAATGAGGGCATTGATCCCACTGCTTCTTACACGCTGAGCGAACACTCTACCACTTGAGCTAATTCTCCTGCCTGAGGTCCTTTCCCCTCACAGGCACCCACTCTGACTCAAGATGCCCTGCACCCAAATCTGGGCCTCCAAATGGCCTCCCTCTCACACCACCAATTCACCCATCACTTTATTGGTGGAGGTCCCTGAAAGTCCCAGTGCTCAGGTTTTACCATCCCCTGCCCAGTGTTAACCCAAAACTGCTTCATCTTCCCCATCAAACGAAACAGTTCAAGGCTGGGCTAACCTAGAACAGGAGCAAACTGGGCCAACAGGGCCAATAGGCAGCAGTGCTGCAGGATTTGGGCCAGGGCCAAAAGGACACTCCTTCGAGCCGGAGTTGAACCAGCGACCTAAGGATGACTATGCGAGAGCACCTACAGTCCTCCGCTCTACCAGCTGAGCTATCGAAGGAAGCTCCTGGGCAAAACACCTCACATGCTCATCACATACTCATTCAACCATTTGGGTCTCATACCATTCCCATGTATCTTCATGACTCTCTTCTGCAGGAAATAAGACAGACTTGCCTTGGATCACATCGTCTGCCAAGCCTACAACTCCTCACCAGGACAGGCCCAGACATGGATGCTCACTCCAAGTGAGCATCCAGAACAGACAGTGTTATCATCACAGCAAGGCAGGGACAGCTGCAACAAGGAAGTCACTGCACAAGTCAGAGTGATGATCATGTCCAGTGACTGACAGTCAGGTCCAGACTGACAAGCCAGAGCTTAGATCAGTGCAGGAGATTCATCTGCACATCAGATCTGGATCCAAGGTCTCTATGGCTTCATATTGCTATGAGTGTGACAATGACTGAGTTAAAGACCAGAACTCCTACTGGTTAGCATGGAAAGAGAGTGAAGGCCCAGAGGTGAACATAAAGAGAGTTCCTGTGCCAGCGGGTGGAGGTGAAGATCCCATGTGAAGCAGGTCAGGGCCATTCAGACTGTCTCATTTTAAAGTTAGACACAGGTGTTTTGCTGAGGATGAGTTATGAGGAAGACTCAAACTCCTCCCTCTAAGCAATTGTAAATCCAAAATTAAGAGGCTCCGACTGAGGGGAAAAAAAACTGTGGAAAAAGGAAAAATAACAGCCCCTTATTTAAAGATATATGTGTATTGCCAGAATCAACAAAAGGAAGCAAGTAAAACAACCAAACAATACTCCTATACCCACAAATAATCCCCTTCAAAACATACTAATGAACAAGTAAAGGAAAAAAGTAAACAGTTCAGTTTACGCCCTTTGGTGCAATTCTAACCACAGGCAACAGGGGGCGCTGTTGGATCACCAGAGAAGCAGAGCTTGTAGTGTCCTGTTCCAGCTACCAGTGGGTGCTGTTGGATCACTGGAGATGCAGAGCCTGCAGTTCTTTAGGCCAGTCAGCAGGGGGCACTGTGGAATCACTGGTCATTGCCACATGCAGTGACACTCTTTGGGGTGTGTTGGAGAAACCGAAATGGGTTTCCCTCCCCCCATACACACTGGGAAAGGGGAGAGAGAGGAGGGAGAGAAACAACAAAAAAAAAAGGTCCTCCCCAATGGGAAAAAAAGTCACTCTTTCTGCTGGCCAAATCACGTGGCATAATTTTCCTTCTCCCTTTGATGTGCACAAGAACCACTGCTAAGGAAGAAAACAAAGAGGAACAGGGAAGGGAAAAATGGAAAAAACCCCACAACTCCCCAAAACAGTTCCTCTCTGATGAAAAATCCAAGCAGGATCTGCAGCTGGCAACAAAGTTGAGAACAAAACCCCACAGAGCTTCCACTCCAACCTTGTTCCAACCTCAGCAGCAAGCACAAACTCCTCCCCCCATTTCCCAGGAGAGGAGATTCTGAGCTATTAACCAGAAGGCAGATTCTTTTGTGCTCCTTAACTGCCCACTTAAGAGGCCTGCATGCAGTAGGCAGAGGGAAGGGGAAAATTCCTGCCTAGTTTCCAAGAACCCGCAAAACCATGACACAGACCTATTCAGACACTTGATGCCTGGATGAGATATAGCAGTCACCATGCAAGAGAACTGGCGGTCCTCCACTCCACCAGCAGAAATTACTGGGGAATATCTAACCACACCTTACCTTATCTTGTTGGTATGGAAACACTCCTTTTCTCTTCTGCTGAGTGTTTGAGATAGTAACTCTTTTAGGTTTTCAGAGAGAAAAAAAATGGAACCTGTCCTGCTTCAATTGTGGCCTGTTGCATTTTATTCCTCCACCAATAACCACAGTAAAAAGCCTAACCCTTGAATCAATAACTTCCTGATAGGCATTTTGATAAGTGCTTGCTTATCTCCCCCACAGTCCTTTCCTATTCAGGATTTACACAAGGCCACATTCAATGGCTACTCCTCAAAGGGCAGATGCTAACAAGTGTCCTGGTGGTCTTATTCTGAGGCTGTTGCACTTCATCGATGTCTGTCTTATTCATGCAGGCCCAAAGATGGGCACAATATTCTGGATCCCATTGATCATACTCAGAGGAAGGCGGGAGAATCTGTTCCTTCCATTCATAGTGCATGGTGCCATGGCCATAGTCCTCCGTGCTGTTCTCCTCTTTGCAGTGCACAAAAAGTTCTCCCTCCCTCCATATGTCATGGGTCCCTGCCAAAAGTCCCTGTGTCCAAGCAAGCAGAATGAAAAGTGCTGGAGAATGCGGGCATCGATCCCGCTGCCTCTCGCATGCTAAGCGAGCGCTCTACCACTTGAGCTAATTCCCCACCCTGCAGATTCTCTCTGAGGGCCTCTCCTGTCTCAGGCATCCATCTCTGACTCAGGCTGCCCTGCTCCCAAGGCCTGGACCTCCTGTTGACCTCACTCTTACACCAGCCCTGACCCATTCACTTTGCTGCTGGATGTGACCCCTGGACAATTCCAGGACTCATCACTCACCATCCCTCACCAAGGGCTCAACCAAAAATGCCATGGTTGGTCATCTTCCCAAACTCAGGCAAGAGCTCAAGGATGGACCGCCATCTGAACAGGGCCAGAAAAACAGTGGTGCAGCAGGATCTGGGCCAGAGCCAAAAAGACACTCCTTTGAGCCGGAGTTGAACCAGCAACCTAAGGATACCCATGCAAGGGAGCCTACAGTCCTCCACTTAGAAGGAAGCACAGGGCCATGTCCATTCCCTCACCCATCACAAACTCATCCAACCATTCAGGTCTCATACCACTTCACACATACCTGCATGACACTGTCCAGAAGGAAAAAAAAGAAAGACTTGCCTTAGACCCACGTTACCCAGAACATCTCAGGCCCACAACGCCAAATCAGGACAGACTCAGCCATGGTGGCTCACTCCAGATGAGAGGCCAGAGAAGGCATCACTGTCACAGCCAGGCAGGGACAACTGCAAGCAAGGAAGTCACTGCAGAGGTCAATGTGATGGCCAAGTCCAGTGAGTGCCAGGCAGGTCCAGACTGACAAGCCAGGGTTGAGGTCAGGCCAGAACATCCATCTGCACATCTGCGTATGCATCAAGGGTCTTTGTGACTGGACATATCCAAAGCTATGGCCTCAACTTAGCTAGAGACCAAGACTCTTGTGGTGTAGCATGGAAAAAGAGCTGAATGTAAGTAGAGCTCCTGGACCCACAGTGGACCTTTCAGATGTATTAGGGCAGAAAGGCCCAGATAGATGTAAGGGTAGCCATGGAAGAGAGCCTCCAGCCCTCTGCTCCAAAAGCAGAACTTTGGATGACTGATGGAATAGCAAGGCCCCAGTTTCCTCTATGACAGAGCAGTCAAAGCAGTCAGCTTGGGTTCTACCTCAGGACATCTCTATTTAAATCTCCTACAGCAGCCTGAGCTCAGGGATCACTGCAGCTCATTCAAGGCTTCAGCGAGTCAACTTACACCAACCTCCAAGCATGGAGACTGCACAGCACTCCAGGGCACCCTTCTTGTCCTGCCTGTCTGACATGAGGAGAGAAGAAATGGAACCTGTCCTGCTTCCATTGTGGCCCATAGTGTCTCATTCTTCTTCCCATTCCTACAGTGAAATGCCTAACTGTTGAATCAATAACCTCCTGAGAGGCATTTGAAAGCTTCTTCTTAGCTCACCCAAAGCCTGCAGTTTGTCAACACCTGTCTTCTATGTAGTATAATAGAATGTTTTGGACAGGAAAGGACCTTTACAGCTCATATTGGTCAACTTCCCTTCTGTGGGCAAGAGCCTCTTTGACTAGGTCAGATTGATTAAAGGTCTGTCCAACCAAACCTGAGCTTTTGCAGGGATGGGGCGCCTACAAGTTCTCTGGGAAACCTGTTCCAGTGTCTTACTACCCTCATCATAAAGCATTTCTTTTTATGTAATCTAAATTTACCTTCTTTTGTTTGAAACCATTTCCTCTTGTTCCCTCACTACAAGACCTGCTAAAAAGCCTGGGCGTCTCTTAGCCTCACTCTCACACCATCAATAACTCAACCAGTAATGTTCCTACTGGTAGTGATCCCAGACAACACCAGCGCTCGAATCCACAATTTTCTGCCCATCCTCGTTCATTCAGAGATGTCTTGTCTGATTGTCTTCCCAAACTGAGGCAAGTGCTCATGTCTGGGCAGCCCTTTGAAGGGGAGGCACTTGGATAGGGCCAAAAGGCAGCTGTGCCACAGGATCTGGGCCAGAAACAAAAGGACACTCCTTCAAGCCGGAGTTGAACCAGCGACCTAAGGATAACCGTGCAGGGAGCCTACAGTCCTCCGCTCTACCAGCTGAGCTATCGAAGGAAGCACAGGGCCAAGCCCACTACCTCGCCCATCAAACACTCATCCAGCACTTCCACAGCCATGGCACAGCATCATGCCTCTATTACAACATCCTGCTTCAAACAGCCACACCTCCAACACCACAACACCTTGCTCAATCCCTTTAGCCCAACAATCATGTAAACCACAAACAGAACCACTCCCTGGTTCCTTGGACATCATCTTCTACAGCTGGACTCTCTTCATGGACACACAGAACTTATCCATATCCTGCTGCAACTCCCCTTCATTCCCTTTCACTGGGCTGTCTTCTACCCTCTGGTCAAGCATCAGACAAAACAAAACTGCTCCATAACCTACACCTAAGCACTAGAACGTCATGTGCAAGTCCTCTGAATCTCTCTTTCTCCAAAATGAATATGCCCACTCTCCTAAGCCCATCCTTAAAGAGAAATCTCCATTCTTTGAGATCCTCGGTGGTTCTCCACTGAGGTTGCTCCATTTCATTGATGTCATTTTCTGTACAGGGTTTGATAGTTGAGAACTGTCAAGGAAAGACAGAGAAAATCAGTTCTTCTGTCAAACTGCCCGTAGTGCTTTTGATACAGCCCTGGATGTTCTTGTCTTTTGTAAATCCAGAGCACACCATAAATCTCCCCACTGCCCCCAGTGGGCAGAGGGATCCCCATGAAAGAGCACTGTGTCCAGGCAATGGGAATGAAAAGCATTGGAGAATGCGAGCATCGATCCCGCTGCCTCTCACATGCTAAGCGAGCGCTCTACTACTTAAGCTAATTCCCCACCCTGCAGCTCTGCCTGAGGGCCTCTCATCTCTGAGACACCCACCACAGATTCAGGATGCCTAAAAGACTGGTCAGTGTCTGTGACAGAGCCAAAAGGACACTTCTTTGAGCCATGGTTGAACTAGCAACCTAAGGATGGCAATGTCAAGAAACCTGCAGTCCTTCACTCTACCAGCTGAGCTAGTGAAGGAAGCATGGAACCTGTTGCTGACATTCTCTTATACTCCATAACATTGCCATATTTTGCCTTATACAACATATTTTCCTGTCTTCAAAATATTGCTACCTCCACCCAGATGTACCCTCATCAGACTCACCCCTTTATCAGAGTCTGGTCTGATCTCACCAGATCTCTCAGCCTAAGTTTCCCACTGACAGAGACCCTAAGCTTATTTCACTGACTTTATTTCCATGAGTGCCCTATCCATCTTGTCCAATAGCTGTTTCTCCTCTTCTTGTCATTTTTATCTTCCAAACACATCACATTGCTCGCTGATGTGGAGGGTTTCAGTGGGCAGTGATCCTAAGGCTGCGAAGGAGAATGCCATTCACCACAAGAAAAATATGAATGGACATAAATCCATGGTTTTGGCTCAGGAAGTAGCCAGCAAACTCCTGTGTTCATTTCACTTTCCATTATTTTGTATTCTTCTATTTTCTCACGATGAATGATGATTATCACATAACCAGGAATGTCATTTTTCCAGGGACCCACAGGGAAGCTTCTTTATAGCTGATACTCTATGTCACATAGTTCTAGTCCTTACTTTTATTGTTTCTTCATTTGTACTTAACAGAACAGTTGTTCTCACTCATACAAATTGCACTACCAGTATCTAGATCTCTTTCCTATTACCAAATCATCACCAATTTGTAGATGCTATCTCAGTGTGCAGAGAGTTGTTTTGGTAATTTACTATTTGTAGTCAGGACAGTTTTCCCAAAATCAAAATAAGAACATATGTCATCTTTTGTTAATTGTTGAAAGTAATCCTGTTAGTAGTCTACAAATATCCTAAGCAAAGTGAGTGTGCAACTTAGGTTTTTTATCTTTTCAAAGCTACATGCTGTTCAAATTCTTATTTTTTATGAGACTGTTTGAGATATGGGGAGGACAGAAGATGTCTTTTTTTTGTCCTAATTCTAATTGCTGCGGTTTGTTTTCAGCTAAGAAAAGGGACAGATTGCATAATTTGCTTAAATACTTGGATGGCACATAATGTCATTAGTCTTGCAAGACTTAGCTTGTTTTTCCAGGTCTTATATTTAATGTT